>NC_060175.1:106406766-106481766 GCF_021184085.1 Oncorhynchus gorbuscha | reverse complement strand
CCCCAGTAGTAACATCATAATGACTAGTCCTGTCCCCAGTAGTAACTCATCATAATGACTAGTCCTGTCCCCAGTAGTAACTCATCATAATGACTAGTCCTGTCCCCAGTAATAACTCATAATAATGACTAGTCCTGTCCCCAGTAGTAACTCATAATAATGACTAGTCCTGTCCCCAGTAGTAACATCATAATGACTAGTCCTGTCCCCAGTAGTAACTCATCATAATAACTAGTCCTGTCCCCAGTAATAACATCATAATGACTAGTCCTGTCCCCAGTAGTAACTCATCATAATGACTAGTCCTGTCCCCAGTAGTAACATCATAATAACTAGTCCTGTCCCCAGTAGTAACTCATCATAATGACTAGTCCTGTCCCCAGTAATAACATCATAATGACTAGTCCTGTCCCCAGTAATAACTCATCATAATGACTAGTCCTGTCCCCAGTAGTAACTCATCATAATAACTAGTCCTGTCCCCAGTAGTAACATCATAATGACTAGTCCTGTCCCCAGTAGTAACATCATAATGACTAGTCCTGTCCCCAGTAATAACTCATCATAATGACTAGTCCTGTCCCCAGTAATAACATCATAATGACTAGTCCTGTCCCCAGTAATAACGTCATAATGACTAGTCCTGGTCCCTGTAGTAACATCATAATGACTAGTCCTGTCCCCAGTAATAACATCATAATGACTAGTCCTGTCCCCAGTAGTAACTCATCATAATGACTAGTCCTGTCGCCAGTAATAACTCATAATAATGACTAGTCCTGTCCCCAGTAGTAACATCATAATGACTAGTCCTGTCCCCAGTAGTAACATCATAATGACTAGTCCTGTCCCCAGTAGTAACATCATAATGACTAGTCCTGTCCCCACTAATAACATCATAATGACTAGTCCTGTCCCCAGTAGTAACATCATATAATGACTAGTCATGTCCCCAGTAGTAACTCATCATAATGACTAGTCCTGTCCCCAGTAGTAACTCATCATAATGACTAGTCCTGTCCCCAGTAGTAACTCATCATAATGACTAGTCCTGGTCCCAGTAGTAACATCATAATGACTAGTCCTGTCCCCAATAGTAACATCATAATGACTAGTCCTGTCCCCAGTAGTAACATCATAATGACTAGTCCTGTCCCCAGTAGTAACATCATAATGACTAGTCCTGTCCCCAGTAGTAACATCATAATGACTAGTCCTGTCCCCAGTAGTAACTCATCATAATGACTAGTCCTGTCCCCAGTAATAACATCATAATGACTAGTCCTGTCCCCAGTAATAACTCATCATAATGACTAGTCCTGTCCCCAGTAAAAACATCATAATGACTAGTCCTGTCCCCAGTAGTAACATCATAATGACTAGTCCTGTCCCCAGTAGTAACATCATAATGACTAGTCCTGTCCCCAGTAATAACTCATCATAATGACTAGTCCTGTCCCCAGTAGTAACATCATAATCACTAGTCCTGTCCCCAGTAGTAACTCATCATAATGACTAGTCCTGTCCCCAGTAGTAACTCATCATAATGACTAGTCCTGTCCCCAGTAGTAACTCATCATAATGACTAGTCCTGTCCCCAGTAATAACATCATAATGACTAGTCCTGTCCCCAGTAGTAACTCATCATAATGACTAGTCCTGTCCCCAGTAGTAACTCATCATAATGACTAGTCCTGTCCCCAGTAATAACTCATCATAATGACTAGTCCTGTCCCCAGTAATAACATCATAATGACTAGTCCTGTCCCCAGTAATAACATCATAATGACTAGTCCTGTCCCCAGTAATAACATCATAATGACTAGTCCTGTCCCCAGTAATAACTCATCATAATGACTAGTCCTGGTCCCAGTAATAACATCATAATGACTAGTCCTGTCCCCAGTAATAACATCATAATGACTAGTCCTGTCCCCAGTAATAACATCATAATGACTAGTCCTGTCCCCAGTAAAAACATCATAATGACTAGTCCTGTCCCCAGTAGTAACATCATAATGACTAGTCCTGTCCCCAGTAGTAACATCATAATGACTAGTCCTGTCCCCAGTAGTAACATCATAATGACTAGTCCTGTCCCCAGTAGTAACATCATAATGACTAGTCCTGTCCCCAGTAATAACTCATCATAATGACTAGTCCTGTCCCCAGTAATAACTCATCATAATGACTAGTCCTGTCCCCAGTAGTAACATCATAATGACTAGTCCTGTCCCCAGTAATAACTCATCATAATGACTAGTCCTGTCCCCAGTAGTAACATCATAATGACTAGTCCTGTCCCCAGTAATAACTCATCATAATCACTAGTCCTGTCCCCAGTAATAACATCATAATGACTAGTCCTGTCCCCAGTAATAACATCATAATGACTAGTCCTGTCCCCAGTAATAACATCATAATGACTAGTCCTGTCCCCAGTAATAACATCATAATGACTAGTCCTGTCCCCAGTAATAACTCATCATAATCACTAGTCCTGTCCCCAGTAGTAACATCATAATGACTAGTCCTGTCCCCAGTAGTAACATCATAATGACTAGTCCTGTCCCCAGTAATAACTCATCATAATGACTAGTCCTGTCCCCAGTAATAACATCATAATGACTAGTCCTGTCCCCAGTAGTAACATCATAATGACTAGTCCTGTCCCCAGTAGTAACATCATAATGACTAGTCCTGTCCCCAGTAGTAACATCATAATGACTAGTCCTGTCCCCAGTAGTAACATCATAATGACTAGTCCTGTCCCCAGTAGTAACATCATAATGACTAGTCCTGTCCCCAGTAATAACTCATCATAATGACTAGTCCTGTCCCCAGTAATAACTCATCATAATGACTAGTCCTGTCCCCAGTAGTAACATCATAATGACTAGTCCTGTCCCCAGTAGTAACATCATAATGACTAGTCCTGTCCCCAGTAGTAACATCATAATCACTAGTCCTGTCCCCAGTAGTAACTCATCATAATGACTAGTCCTGTCCCCAGTAGTAACATCATAATCACTAGTCCTGTCCCCAGTAGTAACATCATAATGACTAGTCCTGTCCCCAGTAGTAACATCATAATCACTAGTCCTGTCCCCAGTAGTAACATCATAATGACTAGTCCTGTCCCCAGTAGTAACATCATAATGACTAGTCCTGTCCCCAGTAGTAACATCATAATGACTAGTCCTGTCCCCAGTAGTAACATCATAATGACTAGTCCTGTCCCCAGTAGTAACATCATAATCACTAGTCCTGTCCCCAGTAGTAACTCATCATATAATCACTAGTCCTGTCCCCAGTAGTAACATCATAATGACTAGTCCTGTCCCCAGTAGTAACATCATAATCACTAGTCCTGTCCCCAGTAGTAACATCATAATGACTAGTCCTGTCCCCAGTAGTAACATCATAATGACTAGTCCTGTCCCCAGTAGTAACATCATAATGACTAGTCCTGTCCCCAGTAGTAACATCATAATCACTAGTCCTGTCCCCAGTAGTAACATCATAATGACTAGTCCTGTCCCCAGTAGTAACATCATAATCACTAGTCCTGTCCCCAGTAGTAACATCATAATGACTAGTCCTGTCCCCAGTAGTAACATCATAATGACTAGTCCTGTCCCCAGTAGTAACATCATAATGACTAGTCCTGTCCCCAGTAGTAACATCATAATCACTAGTCCTGTCCCCAGTAGTAACATCATAATGACTAGTCCTGTCCCCAGTAGTAACTCATCATAATGACTAGTCCTGTCCCCAGTAGTAACTCATCATATAATCACTAGTCCTGTCCCCAGTAGTAACATCATAATGACTAGTCCTGTCCCCAGTAGTAACATCATAATCACTAGTCCTGTCCCCAGTAGTAACATCATAATGACTAGTCCTGTCCCCAGTAGTAACATCATAATGACTAGTCCTGTCCCCAGTAGTAACATCATAATGACTAGTCCTGTCCCCAGTAGTAACATCATAATCACTAGTCCTGTCCCCAGTAGTAACATCATAATGACTAGTCCTGTCCCCAGTAGTAACATCATAATCACTAGTCCTGTCCCCAGTAGTAACATCATAATGACTAGTCCTGTCCCCAGTAGTAACATCATAATGACTAGTCCTGTCCCCAGTAGTAACATCATAATGACTAGTCCTGTCCCCAGTAGTAACATCATAATCACTAGTCCTGTCCCCAGTAGTAACATCATAATGACTAGTCCTGTCCCCAGTAGTAACTCATCATAATGACTAGTCCTGTCCCCAGTAGTAACTCATCATAATGACTAGTCCTGTCCCCAGTAGTAACTCATCATAATAACTAGTCCTGTCCCCAGTAGTAACTCATCATAATGACTAGTCCTGTCCCCAGTAATAACATCATAATGACTAGTCCTGTCCCCAGTAATAACATCATAATCACTAGTCCTGTCCCCAGTAGTAACATCATAATGACTAGTCCTGTCCCCAGTAGTAACTCATCATAATGACTAGTCCTGTCCCCAGTAGTAACTCATCATATAATCACTAGTCCTGTCCCCAGTAGTAACATCATAATGACTAGTCCTGTCCCCAGTAGTAACATCATAATCACTAGTCCTGTCCCCAGTAGTAACATCATAATGACTAGTCCTGTCCCCAGTAGTAACATCATAATGACTAGTCCTGTCCCCAGTAGTAACATCATAATGACTAGTCCTGTCCCCAGTAGTAACATCATAATCACTAGTCCTGTCCCCAGTAGTAACATCATAATGACTAGTCCTGTCCCCAGTAGTAACATCATAATCACTAGTCCTGTCCCCAGTAGTAACATCATAATGACTAGTCCTGTCCCCAGTAGTAACATCATAATGACTAGTCCTGTCCCCAGTAGTAACATCATAATGACTAGTCCTGTCCCCAGTAGTAACATCATAATCACTAGTCCTGTCCCCAGTAGTAACATCATAATGACTAGTCCTGTCCCCAGTAGTAACTCATCATAATGACTAGTCCTGTCCCCAGTAGTAACTCATCATAATAACTAGTCCTGTCCCCAGTAGTAACTCATCATAATGACTAGTCCTGTCCCCAGTAGTAACTCATCATAATGACTAGTCCTGTCCCCAGTAGTAACTCATCATAATGACTAGTCCTGTCCCCAGTAGTAACATCATAATGACTAGTCCTGTCCCCAGTAGTAACATCATAATGACTAGTCCTGTCCCCAGTATTAACTCATCATAATGACTAGTCCTGTCCCCAGTAGTAACTCATCATAATGACTAGTCCTGTCCCCAGTAGTAACTCATCATAATGACTAGTCCTGTCCCCAGTAGTAACTCATCATAATGACTAGTCCTGTCCCCAGTAGTAACTCATCATAATGACTAGTCCTGTCCCCAGTAATAACATCATAATGACTAGTCCTGTCCCCAGTAGTAACTCATCATAATGACTAGTCCTGTCCCCAGTAATAACATCATAATGACTAGTCCTGTCCCCAGTAGTAACTCATCATAATGACTAGTCCTGTCCCCAGTAGTAACATCATAATGACTAGTCCTGTCCCCAGTAGTAACATCATAATGACTAGTCCTGTCCCCAGTAGTAACATCATAATGACTAGTCCTGTCCCCAGTAGTAACATAATGACTAGTCCTGTCCCCAGTAGTAACATCATAATGACTAGTCCTGTCCCCAGTAATAACTCATCATAATGACTAGTCCTGTCCCCAGTAGTAACATCATAATGACTAGTCCTGTCCCCAGTAGTAACATCATAATGACTAGTCCTGTCCCCAGTAGTAACATCATAATGACTAGTCCTGTCCCCAGTAGTAACATCATAATCACTAGTCCTGTCCCCAGTAGTAACATCATAATGACTAGTCCTGTCCCCAGTAATAACTCATAATAATGACTAGTCCTGTCCCCAGTAGTAACATCATAATGACTAGTCCTGTCCCCAGTAATAACTCATCATAATGACTAGTCCTGTCCCCAGTAGTAACATCATAATGACTAGTCCTGTCCCCAGTAGTAACATCATAATGACTAGTCCTGTCCCCAGTAGTAACATCATAATGACTAGTCCTGTCCCCAGTAGTAACATCATAATCACTAGTCCTGTCCCCAGTAGTAACATCATAATGACTAGTCCTGTCCCCAGTAGTAACATCATAATCACTAGTCCTGTCCCCAGTAGTAACATCATAATGACTAGTCCTGTCCCCAGTAGTAACTCATCATTATAATATTGGTTACTTAAATTCATGTAAAGTTTGAGGATGACTTCTGTGTCTGATGGAAATGATCTTTGTATTTTATGTTTTGTCTCCGTTCTCAATCTCTCTCAGTCTGTCGGGGAATCCTCCGTTCTACGACGAGACAGAAGAAGAGGACACAGACCTTCACAACCGGATCATCTTCTGTCGTATCGTAGCTGGGGAGTTTGAGTTTGACGCTCCTTACTGGGACGACATCTCTGTTCCAGGTACACAGCGACAACACACCGACAACACAACGACAACACACCGACAACACAACGACAACACAACGACAATGACTGACTGACGCTCCTTACTGGGACGACATCTCTGTCCCAGGTACACAACGACAACACAACGACAACACAACGACAACACAACGACAACACAACGACAACACAACGACAATGACTGACTGACGCTCCTTACTGGGACGACATCTCTGTTCCAGGTACACAGCGACAACACAGCGAACAACACAGCGACAACACAACGACAACACAACGACAACACAACGACAATGACTGACTGACGCTCCTTACTGGGACGACATCTCTGTTCCAGGTACACAACGACAACACAACGACAACACAACGACAATGACTGACTGACGCTCCTTACTGGAACGACATCTCTGTTCCAGGTACACAGCGACAACACACCGACAACACAACGACAACACAACGACAACACAACGACAATGACTGACTGACGCTCCTTACTGGGACGACATCTCTGTTCCAGGTACACAACGACAACACAACGACAACACAACGACAACACAACGACAACACAACGACAATGACTGACTGACGCTCCTTACTGGGACGACATCTCTGTTCCAGGTACACAACGACAACACAACGACAACACAGCGACAACACAACGACAACACAACGACAACACAACGAAAACACAACGACAATGACTGACTGACGCTCCTTACTGGGACGACATCTCTGTTCCAGGTACACAACAACAACACAACGACAACACAACGACAACACAACGACAACACAACGACAATGACTGACTGACGCTCCTTACTGGGACGACATCTCTGTTCCAGGTACACAACGACAACACAACGACAACACAACGACAATGACTGACTGACGCTCCTTACTGGGACGACATCTCTGTTCCAGGTACACAACGACAACACAACGACAACACAACGACAACACAACGACAATGACTGACTGACGCTCCTTACTGGGACGACATCTCTGTTCCAGGTACACAGCGACAACACAACGACAACACAGCGACAACACAACGACAACACAACGACAACACAACGACAACACAATGACAATGACTGACTGACGCTCCTTACTGGGACGACATCTCTGTTCCAGGTACACAACGACAACACAACGACAACACAACGACAACACAACGACAACACAACGACAATGACTGACTGACGCTCCTTACTGGGACGACATCTCTGTTCCAGGTACACAGCGACAACACGACGACAACACGACGACAACACGACGACAACACGACGACAACACGACGACAACACGACGACAACACGACGACAACACGACGACAACACGACGACAACACGACGACAACACGACGACAACACAACGACAACACAATGACAACACAACAACAACACAATGACAACACAACAACAACACAATGACAACACAATGACAACACAACAACAACACAATGACAACACAACAACAACACAATGACAACACAACAACAACACAACGACAACACAATGACTGACTGACGCTCCTTACTGGGAGGACATCTCTGTTCCAGGTACACAGCGACAACACGACGACAACACGACGACAACACGACGACAACACGACGACAACACGACGACAACACAAGCGACAACACAACGACAACACAACGACAACACAATGACAACACAACAACAACACAATGACAACACAACAACAACACAACGACAACACAATGACAACACAACAACAACACAATGACAACACAACAACAACACAACGACAACACAATGACTGACTGACGCTCCTTACTGGGAGGACATCTCTGTTCCAGGTACACAACTCTGAAGAAGAAATAAATGACGTCTTACTGTGGTACCTGTCTTTAATGCACCAACACGGATGTCCCCTTTACCTGCCAGAACTGACTGGGATATACAGGTTGTCTTCGCTGTATCCTTAGTTCCACAATTAGTCGCTCTGGATGAGACGAGTGTCTGCTAAATCAGTCTTTCCCCAACTCCAGTCCTCCAGTACCCCCAACAGCCCAACTCAGTCCTCCCAACAGCCCAACCCCAGTCCCCCCAACAGCCCAACCCCAGTCCTCCAGTCCTCCCAACAGCCCAACCCCAGTCCCACCAACAGCCCAACCCCAGTCCTCCAGTCCTCCCAACAGCCCAACCCCAGTCCCACCAACAGCCCAACTCCAGTCCTCCAGTACCCCCAACAGCCCAACTCCAGTACCCCCAACAGCCCAACTCCAGTACCCCCAACAGCCCAACTCCAGTACCCCCAACAGCCCAACTCCAGTACCCCCAACAGCCCAACTCCAGTACCCCCAACAGCCCAACTCCGGTCCTCCAGTACCCCCAACAGCCCAACTCCGGTCCTCCAGTACCCCCAACAGCCCAACTCCAGTACCCCAACAGCCCAACTCCAGTACCCCCAACAGCCCAACTCCGGTACCCCCAACAGCCCAACTCCGGCACCCCCAACAGCCCAACTCCGGAGGACCAGGGTTGGAAACCCCTGTTATAAATGACCAAAATGTTAAATGTAGAGACAGCCACAAGAGGGGGTAATGTAGAAACAACCACTAGAGGGGGTAGTGTAGAGACAACCACTAGAGGGGGTAATGTAGAGACAACCACTAGAGGGGGTAATGTAGAGACAACCACTAGAGGGAGTAATGTAGAAAAACCACTAGTGGGGGGTAATGTAGAAACAACCACTAGAGGGGGTAATGTAGAAACAACCATGAGAGGGGGTCATGTATATACAACCACTAGAGGGGGTAGTGTAGAGACAACCACGAGGGGGTAATGTTGAAAAACCACTATATGGGGTAATGTAGAGACAACCACTAGAGGGGGTAATGTAAATAAAACCACTAGAGGGAGTAGTGTAGAGACAACCACTAGAGGGGGTAACATAGTGCAGGTCCACTAGAGGGGGGTAATGTAATTTATGTCCACTAGAGTGGGGTAATGTAGTGCAGGTCCACTAGAGGGGGCAATGTAGTGCAGGTCCACTAGAGGGGGGTAATGTAGTGCAGGTCCACTAGAGGGGGTAATGAGGTGCAGGTCCACTAGAGGGGGTAATGCAGTGCAGGTCCACTAGAGAGGGTAATGTAATGCAGGTCCACTAGAGAGGGTAATGTAGTGCAGGTCCACTATAGAGGGTAATGTAGTGCAGGTCCACTAGAGGGGGGTAATGTAGTGCCTGTCCACTAGAGAGGGTAATGTAGTGCAGGTCCACTAGAGAGGGTAATGTAGTGCAGGTCCACTAGAGGGGGGTAATGTAGTGCCTGTCCACTAGAGAGGGTAATGTAGTGCAGGTCCACTAGAGGGGGTAATGTGGTGCCTGTCCACTAGAGGGGGTAATGTAGTGCCTGTCCACTAGAGAGGGTAATGTAGTGCAGGTCCACTAGAGGGGGTAATGTGGTGCCTGTCCACTAGAGGGGTAATGTAGTGCAGGTTCACTAGAGAGGGTAATGTAGTGCAGGTCCACTTGAGGGGGTAATGTAGTGCCTGTCC
Organism: Oncorhynchus gorbuscha; assembly: GCF_021184085.1. Lineage (NCBI taxonomy): Eukaryota > Metazoa > Chordata > Actinopteri > Salmoniformes > Salmonidae > Oncorhynchus > Oncorhynchus gorbuscha. The sequence continues at coordinate 106,471,752 of NC_060175.1, read as the reverse complement.
ACTAGAGAGGGTAATGTAGTGCAGGTCCACTAGAGGGGGTAATGTGGTGCCTGTCCACTAGAGAGGGTAATGTAGTGCAGGACCGCTAGAGGGGGTAATGTGGTGCCTGTCCACTAGAGGGGGGTAATGTGATGCCTATCCACTAGAGGGGGTAATGTAGTGCAGGTCCACTAGAGGGAGGTAATGTAGTGCAGGTCCACTAGAGGGGGGTAATGTAGTGCATGTCCACTAGAGGGGGTAATGAGGTGCAGGTCCACTAGAGGGAGGTAATGTAGTGCAGGTCCACTAGAGGGGGTAATGAGATGCAGGTCCACTAGAGGGAGGTAATGTAGTGCAGGTCCACTAGAGGGAGGTAATGTAGTGCAGGTCCACTAGAGGGGGGTAATGTAGTGCAGGTCCACTAGAGGGGGCAATGTAGTGCAGGTCCACTAGAGGAGGTAATGTAGTGCAGGTCCACTAGAGGGGGTAATGAGGTGCAGGTCCACTAGAGGGAGGTAATGTAGTACAGGTCCACTAGAGGGAGGTAATGTAGTGCAGGTCCACTAGAGGGGGGTAATGTAGTGCAGGTCCACTAGAGGGGGTAATGTAGTGCAGGTCCACTAGAGGGAGTAATGTTGAAACCACTATATGGGGTAATGTAGAGACAACCACTAGAGGGGGTAATGTATAAACAACCACTAGAGGGGGTAATGTAAAGACAACCACTAGAGGGGGTAGTGTAGACACAACCACTAGGGGGGGTAATGTAGTGCATGTCCACTAGAGGGGCGTAATGTAGTGCAGTTCCCACTAGAGAGGGTAATGTTGTGCAGCCCCACTAGAGAGGGTAATGTAGTGCAGGTACATAACAATGACTTACTGTACTGCACATCCTCTCTCTCTCCCCATCTCAGCTAAGGAGTTGGTGTGTAGACTGATGGAGGTGGACCAGATGCTGAGAATCACAGCTACAGATGCTCTCGTACACAAGTGGTGAGCACACACACACTAACACACACACACTAACACACACACACTAACACACACACACACACACACACACACACACACACACACACACACACACACACACACACACACACACACACTAACACACACACACTAACACACACACACACACACACACACACACACACACACACACACACACACACACACTAACTCAATGAACGTTGTTGTTAACATGTTTATTTTTCTGTCGGTCAGGATTGCTGGTAACGGGGCGTCGGAGAAGAACCTGAAGGAGGGAGTGTGTGCCCAGTTTGAGAAGAACTTTGCTAAGGCCAAGTGGAGGGTAAGAATCTTCCTCGCAGTAGTACATGTTTTATCTCTATTGGTGCTTTCAAGACAACTGGGATCTCTAAGAAACAGGATCCAATCATGACCCCACTGGGATCTCTAAGAAACAGGATCCAATCATGACCCCACTGGGATCTCTAAGAAACAGGATCCAATCATGACCCCACTGGGATCTCTAAGAAACAGGATCCAATCATGACCCCACTGGGATCTCTAAGAAACAGGATCCAATCATGACCCCACTGGGATCTCTAAGGAACAGGGTTAAATCATGACCCCACTGGGATCTCTAAGAAACAGGATCCAATCATGACCCCACTGGGATCTCTAAGGAACAAGGTTAAATCATGACCCCACTGGGATCTCTAAGAAACAGGATCCAATCATGACCCCACTGGGATCTCTAAGGAACAGGGTTAAATCATGACCCCACTGGGATCTCTAAGGAACAGGGTTAAATCATGACCCCACTGGGATCTCTAAGAAACAGGATCCAATCATGACCCCACTGGGATCTCTAAGGAACAGGGTTAAATCATGACCCCACTGGGATCTCTAAGGAACAGGATCCAATCATGACCCCACTGGGATCTCTAAGGAACAGGGTCAAATCATGACCCCACTGGGATCTCTAAGGAACAAGGTCAAATCATGACCCCACTGGGATCTCTAAGGAACAGGGTTAAATCATGACCCCACTGGGATCTCTAAGGAACAGGGTCAAATCATGACCCCACTGGGATCTCTAAGGAACAAGGTTAAATCATGACCCCACTGGGATCTCTAAGGAACAAGGTTAAATCATGACCCCACTGGGATCTCTAAGGAACAAGGTTAAATCATGACCCCACTGGGATCTCTAAGAAACAGGGTCAAATCATGACCCCACTGGGATCTCTAAGGAACAGGGTTAAATCATGACCCCACTGGGATCTCTAAGAAACAGGGTCAAATCATGACCCCACTGGGATCTCTAAGGAACAGGGTTAAATCATGACCCCACTGGGATCTCTAAGGAACAGGGTTAAATCATGACCCCACTGGGATCTCTAAGGAACAGGATCCAATCATGACCCCACTGGGATCTCTAAGGAACAGGGTTAAATCATGACCCCACTGGGATCTCTAAGGAACAGGGTCAAATCATGACCCCACTGGGATCTCTAAGGAACAGGGTTAAATCATGACCCCACTGGGATCTCTAAGGAACAGGGTTAAATCATGACCCCACTGGGATCTCTAAGGAACAGGGTTAAATCATGACCCCACTGGGATCTCTAAGGAACAGGGTTAAATCATGACCCCACTGGGATCTCTAAGGAACAGGGTTAAATCATGACCCCACTGGGATCTCTAAGGAACAGGGTTAAATCATGACCCCACTGGGATCTCTAAGGAACAGGGTCAAATCATGACCCCACTGGGATCTCTAAGGAACAGGGTTAAATCATGACCCCACTGGGATCTCTAAGGAACAGGGTTAAATCATGACCCCACTGGGATCTCTAAGGAACAGGGTCAAATCATGACCCCACTGGGATCTCTAAGGAACAGGGTCAAATCATGACCCCACTGGGATCTCTAAGGAACAGGGTTAAATCATGACCCCACTGGGATCTCTAAGGAACAGGGTTAAATCATGACCCCACTGGGATCTCTAAGGAACAGGGTCAAATCATGACCCCACTGGGATCTCTAAGGAACAGGGTTAAATCATGACCCCACTGGGATCTCTAAGGAACAGGGTCAAATCATGACCCCACTGGGATCTCTAAGGAACAGGGTTAAATCATGACCCCACTGGGATCTCTAAGAAACAGGGTCAAATCATGACCCCACTGGGATCTCTAAGGAACAGGGTTAAATCATGACCCCACTGGGATCTCTAAGGAACAGGGTCAAATCATGACCCCACTGGGATCTCTAAGAAACAGGGTTAAATCATGACCCCACTGGGATCTCTAAGGAACAAGGTTAAATCATGACCCCACTGGGATCTCTAAGGAACAGGGTTAAATCATGACCCCACTGGGATCTCTAAGGAACAGGGTTAAATCATGACCCCACTGGGATCTCTAAGAAACAGGATCCAATCATGACCCCACTGGGATCTCTAAGGAACAGGGTTAAATCATGACCCCACTGGGATCTCTAAGGAACAGGGTTAAATCATGACCCCACTGGGATCTCTAAGGAACAGGGTTAAATCATGACCCCACTGGGATCTCTAAGGAACAGGGTTAAATCATGACCCCACTGGGATCTCTAAGGAACAGGGTCAAATCATGACCCCACTGGGATCTCTAAGGAACAGGGTCAAATCATGACCCCACTGGGATCTCTAAGGAACAGGGTTAAATCATGACCCCACTGGGATCTCTAAGGAACAGGGTCAAATCATGACCCCACTGGGATCTCTAAGGAACAGGGTCAAATCATGACCCCACTGGGATCTCTAAGGAACAGGGTCAAATCATGACCCCACTGGGATCTCTAAGGAACAGGGTTAAATCATGACCCCACTGGGATCTCTAAGGAACAGGGTTAAATCATGACCCCACTGGGATCTCTAAGGAACAGGGTTAAATCATGACCCCACTGGGATCTCTAAGGAACAGGGTTAAATCATGACCCCACTGGGATCTCTAAGGAACAGGGTTAAATCATGACCCCACTGGGATCTCTAAGGAACAGGGTTAAATCATGATGTCAGTGATCTTCAGGTTGGAATGTCAGAGCTCTAGGATGATCGTTCAGATTTTTCCAAGTCGGAACTTGTTTTTTCCCCCAGTTCCCAGTGGTCTTGAATGCAGCATTAGTCCTAATGTATGTCCTCTACTGTTCCAGGTTTTATCCTCTAGTTCAGTCCTGGGCTACTCCAGTCATCGAACTGATACTACTGCTCATAACAAGTTCCCCTCATGAGAAAAATATTTGGATTGATTTACCTGGTTTAAATTGATGATGGTGATGAAATTACATTGTTGTTTCCAGAGAAGGCTGGTGGGCAAACATTTAGGAGGACGTGCTCCTTGCTGGAATGAAAAGAACGGAAAGGTATCAAACACGATGAGCCTATCATCCCAGATTACACGTTACAATGAGCCTATCATCCCAGATTACACGTTACAATGAGCCTATCATCCCAGATTACACGTTACAATGAGCCTGTCATCCCAGATTACACGTTACAATGAGCCTGTCATCCCAGATTACACATTACAATGAGCCTATCATCCCAGATTACACGTTACAATGAGCCTGTCATCCCAGATTACACGTTACAATGAGCCTGTCATCCCAGATTACACATTACAATGAGCCTGTCATCCCAGATTACACGTTACAATGAGCCTGTCATCCCAGATTACACGTTACAATGAACCTATCCTCCCAGATTAAACATTACAATGAGCCTATCCTCCCAGATTAAACATTACAATGAGCCTGTCATCCCAGATTAAACATTACAATGAGCCTGTCATCCCAGATTACACGTTACAATGAGCCTGTCCTCCCATATTACACGTTACAATGAGCCTGTCCTCCCATATTACACGTTACAATGAGCCTGTCCTCCCAGATTACACGTTACAATGAACCTATCCTCCCAGATTACGCGTTACAATGAGCCTATTATCCCAGATTAAACATTACAATGAGCCTGTCATCCCAGATTAAACATTACAATGAGCCTGTCATCCCAGATTACACATTACAATGAGCCTATCATCCCAGATTAAACATTACAATGAGCCTGTCATCCCAGATTACACGTTACAATGAGCCTGTCCTCCCAGATTACACGTTACAATGAACCTATCCTCCCAGATTACGCGTTACAATGAACCTATCCTCCCAGATTAAACATTACAATGAGCCTGTCATCCCAGATTACACATTACAATGAGCCTATCCTCCCAGATTACACATTACAATGAACCTATCCTCCCAGATTACGCGTTACAATGAACCTATCCTCCCAGATTAAACATTACAATGAGCCTGTCCTCCCAGATTACACGTTACAATGAGCCTGTCCTCCCAGATTACACGTTACAATGAGCCTGTCCTCACAGAATACCGCCCACCAGCCTCCTATGGTTGTTTCCAGGAGGATGATGATGATGATGATGATGAAGGATATCCAGGAGGATGTAGTGATGTACTGTAGTAGCAGCATGATTAACCTCCCCCTTAACCCTCTTGTCTCCCCTGCATGTGGTTCCCAGGAACTGAAGGTACGGTAGTAGTTAGTTCTCTATGTATCTGGAGAGATAGAGAGACAGTCACACACACCAAATCAACCTTCACTCATTTCTGATGGCCTGCTAATCTCACGGCTAATCTCACGGCTAATCTCACTGCTAATCTCACGGCAAATCATGTCATTATTGTAAAAGTGTTCAGAATCACCTGGCTGAACACCAGCTGAAGGATAATGCTGCATTCGCTAGACAAGGGCCGAGACAAAGGTAGTGCACTATATAGGGAATAGGGTGCCATTTGGGGCGCATCCCTAGGAATCTCAAGAGAGAGAGAGAGAGAGAGAGAGAGAGAGAGAGAGAGAGAGAGAGAGAGAGAGAGAGAGAGAGAGAGAGAGAGAGAGAGAGAGAGAGAGAGAGAGAGAGAGAGAGAGAGAGAGAGAGAGAGAGAGAGAGAGAGAGAGAGAGAGAGAGAGAGAGAGAGAGAGAGAGAGAGGAGAGAGAGAGAGAGGAGAGAGAGAGAGGGAGAAAGAGACAGAGAGACAGACAGACAGACAGACAGAGACAGACAGACAGACAGACAGACAGACAGACAGACAGACAGACAGACAGACAGACAGACAGACAGACAGACAGACAGACAGACAGACAGACAGACAGACAGACAGACAGACAGACAGACAGACAGACAGACAGAAACACAGAGAGAGAGACAGAGAAACACAGAGAGAGAGAGAGAGAAACACAGAGAGAGAGAGAGAGAAACACAGAGAGAGAGAGGAAATGTGTTGATAATGGCTGATTGGTGAGATGAAGACTCTCTTCCCTAAACCCATCCCACTCTGATCCAGCCCAACGTCACTCAGCCAATCCCCGAAGAGTTCCATCTGCTCTGCCCCGCTCCTCTTCTTCGGGTGCATCTCAAGTGACTTCTTTCCTTGAATCCTTCCCTTGTTTCCTTTCCTTCATCTGCACTGATGTAGGGAACACAGATTAGATGAACGGCTGGAGACCATGATGGGGATTTACTTAGAGGACAGGGCCAGGGATTGAGTTTTAGTATAGATTTTCTCAGGTCCCAAACCCAAGTTTGGGGGCCTCTCTCTCTCTCTGTTGCAAACCGTTGTCTGACTTTTTTATGGCGGTTTTGGAGCAGTGGCTTTTTCCTTGATGAGCAGCCTTTCAGGTTATGTCAATATAGGACTCGTTTTACTGTGGATATAGATACTTTTGTACCTGTTTTCCTCCAGCATCTTCAGAAGATCGTTTGCTGTTGTTCTTGGACTGATTTGCACTTTTCACACCAAATTACATTCATCTCTAGGAGACAGAACGTGTCTCCTTCCTGAGTGGTATGACGGCTGCGTGGTCCCATGGTGTTTATACTATTGTTTGTACAGATGATTGTGGTGCCGTCAGGCGTTTGGAAATTGGATGAACCTTGAACCTGACCGCTGTGTCAGATTTCAAAAAAGCTTTATGGAAAAAGCAAACCATGCAATAATCTGAGTAAAGCACCAAGACAACAAAACAGCCAAACAGATACCCGCCATGTTGTGTAGTCAACAGAAATAGCAGTGTAAATATCCACTTACATTTGATGATCTTCATTAGAATGCACTCCCAGGAATCCTAGTTCCACAATATATGTATGATATGTTCGGTAGAGTCCTTCATTTATGTCCAAATACCTCCTTTTGTTTGCGCGTTTAGTACACAATCCAAACTCACGACGCGCGGGTAGGTCCAGGTGAAATTTAAGACGAAATGTCAGATTACAGTTTGTAGAAACATGTCAAACGAAGTATAGAATCAATGTTTAGTACATTTTAAATCATAAATCTTCAATAATGTTCCAACCGGAGAATTCCTTTGTCTGTAGAATTGCAGTGGAACGCAAGCGAACTCTCACGTGAATGCGCGTCACGAGCTCATGGTACTCTGCCAGACCTCTGACTCAAAGAGCCCTTATGAACCCCCACTTCACAGTAGAAGCACCAAACAAGGTTCTAAAGACTGTTGACATCTAGTAGAAGCCTTAGGAAGTGCAATATGACCCCATAGACACTGTGTTTCCGATAGGCAATGAGTTGAAAAACTACAAACCTTAGATTTCCCACTTCCTGGTTGGATTTTTTCTCGGGTTTTTGCCTACCATATGAGTTCTGTTATACTCAGACATCATTCAAACAGTTTTAGAAACTTCAGAGTGTTTTCTATCCAAATATACTAATAATATGCATATATTAGCATCTGGGACTGAGGAGCAGGCAGTTTACTTTGGGCACCTTATTCAGCCAAGCTACTCAATACAGCCCCCCAGACCCAAAGAAATTTTAACTAACAAGAAATGTAAGGAGTGGTTGAAAAACAAGTTTTAATGACTCCAACCTAAGTGTATGTAAACTTCCGACTTCAACTGTACACTGCAAAAGTATATGGACACCTGCTCATCAACCATCTCATTCCAACATCATGGGCATTAATATGGAATTGGTCCCCCCTTTGCTGCTATAAACAGCCTCCACTCTTCTGGGATGGCTTTCCCCTAGATGTTGGAACATTGCTGCTATAACAGCCTCCACTCTTCTGGGAAGGCTTTCCACTAGATGTTGGAACATTGCTGCTATAACAGCCTCCACTCTCCTGGGAATAGATGTTGGAACATTGCTGCTATAACAGCCTCCACTCTCCTGGGAAGGCTTTCCACTAGATGTTGGAACATTGCTGCTATAACAGCCTCCACTCTTCTGGGAAGGCTTTCCACTAGATGTTGGAACATTGCTGCTATAACAGCCTCCACTCTTCTGGGAAGGCTTTCCACTAGATGTTGGAACATTGCTGCTATAACAGCCTCCACTCTTCTGGGAAGGCTTTCCACTAGATGTTGGAACATTGCTGCTATAACAGCCTCCACTCTTCTGGGAAGGCTTTCCACTAGATGTTGGAACATTGCTGCTATAACAGCCTCCACTCTTCTGGGAAGGCTTTCCACTAGATGTTGGAACATTGCTGCTATAACAGCCTCCACTCTTCTGGGAAGGCTTTCCACTAGATGTTGGAACATTGCTGCTATAACAGCCTCCACTCTTCTGGAAAGGCTTTCCACTAGATGATGGAACATTGCTGCAGGGACTTGGTTCCATTCAGCCACAAGAACATTAGTGATGTCGGGCACTGATGTTGGGCGATTAGGCCTGGCTCGCAGTCTGCATTCCAATTCATCCCAAAGGTGTTCGATGGGGTTGAGGTCAGGGCTCTGTGCAGGCCAGACAAGTTCTTCCACACTGATCTCGACTAAACATTTCTGTATGGACCTCGCTTTGTGGCCAGGGCATTGTCATGCTGAAACAGGAAAGGGCCTTCCCCAACCGGCTGCCACAAAGTTGGAAGCACAGAATCGTCTAGAATGTCATTCTATGCTATAGTGTTAAGATTTCCCTTCACTGGAAATAAGGGGCCAAGCCCAAACATTGAAAAACAGTCCTATACCGTTATTCCTCCTCCATCAAACTTTACAGTTGGCACTATGCATTCGGGCAGGTAGCGTTCACCTGGCTTCCGCCAAACCCAGATTCGTCCGTCGGACTGCCAGATGGTGAAGGGTGATTCATCACTCCAGAGATCGCCTTCCCACTGCTCCAGAGTCCAATGGCGGTGAGCTTTACACCCCTCCAGCCAACGCTTGGCATTGCTCATGGTGATCTTAGGCTTGTGTGCGGCTGCTCGGCCATGGAAACCCATTTCATGAAGCTCCTGACGAACAGTTCTTGTGCTGACATTGCATCCAGAGGATGTTTGTAACTCGGTAGTGAGTTTTGCAACTGAGGACAGAGGATGTTTGTAACTCGGTAGTGAGTGTTGCAACTGAGGACAGAGGATGTTTGTAACTCGGTAGTGAGTGTTGCAACTGAGGACAGAGGATGTTTGTAACTCGGTAGTGAGTGTTGCAACTGAGGACAGAGGATGTTTGTAACTCGGTAGTGAGTTTTGCAACTGAGGACAGAGGATGTTTGTAACTCGGTAGTGAGTGTTGCAACTGAGGACAGAGGATGTTTGTAACTCGGTAGTGAGTGTTGCAACTGAGGACAGAGGATGTTTGTAACTCGGTAGTGAGTGTTGCAACTGAGGACTGAGGATGTCTGTAACTCGGTAGTGAGTGTTGCAACTGAGGACAGAGGATGTTTGTAACTCGGTAGTGAGTGTTGCAACTGAGGACAGAGGATGTCTGTAACTCGGTAGTGAGTGTTGCAACTGAGGACAGAGGATGTTTGTAACTCGGTAGTGAGTGTTGCAACTGAGGACAGAGGATGTTTGTAACTCGGTAGTGAGTGTTGCAACTGAGGACAGAGGATGTTTGTAACTCGGTAGTGAGTGTTGCAACTGAGGACAGAGGTTGTTTGTAACTCGGTAGTGAGTTTTGCAACTGAGGACAGAGGATGTTTGTAACTCGGTAGTGAGTGTTGCAACTGAGGACAGAGGATGTTTGTAACTCGGTAGTGAGTGTTGCAACTGAGGACTGAGGATGTCTGTAACTCGGTAGTGAGTGTTGCAACTGAGGACAGAGGATGTTTGTAACTCGGTAGTGAGTGTTGCAACTGAGGACAGAGGATGTTTGTAACTCGGTAGTGAGTGTTGCAACTGAGGACAGAGGATGTTTGTAACTCGGTAGTGACTGTTGCAACTGAGGACAGAGGATTTTTACACGCTACTAGCTTCAGCGGTCCCGTTCTGTGAGCTTGTGTGGCCTACCACTTCGCTGCTGAGCCGTTGTTGCTACTAGACGTTTTCACTTCACAATAACAGCACTTAGAGTTGACCGGGGAGCAGCTCTAGCAGGGTAGAAACTGACCTGTTGGAAATGTGACATCCTATGACAGTGCCACGTTGAAAGTCACTGAGCTTTTCAGTAAGGCCATTCTACTACCCATGTTTGTCTATGGAGATTGCATGGCTTTGTGCTCGATTTTATACACCTGTCAGCAACAGTGTGGTTAAAATAGCCGAATCCACTAATTTTAAGGGGTGTCCACATACTTTTGTGTATATATATATATAGTGTAGTTACAGCCTTGCGGATCTCTACGGCTCAGACGAAGGAAAGGAGAACGGTAGGTAGCCTAGCGGTTAGAGTGACAAAGTGAAAAAATCTGTCGACTAGACAAGGAAAGGAGCTGAGGAAAAGAAGGAAGCAACATTTGACTATTGAGATGCAGTCCCGGCCCCATCTCATTCCTCTATGGGGACTCCTGGTTCATCGACATGTGATGCTCGAGGAAGAAGTCACACAGAATCCCACAGGTCTAAACGCTAGAGAAAGGTGACTCTGTGTCTGCGGTGTTTATAACTGCTTTACTTCAGTGACATCAATGTTTCACTGATCAATGTTTTGGTCTTAAACACAGTTTCTCCATATAAGACTCATGCTCCCCCCCCCCCTCCCAAAAAAAATGTGTCAAATCTACAGTCCGGTTCTGGGATGTATTGTCTGATTACATCTTCCTCCCTCACCCCCCTGGTCTCCGGCCCCTCCAACCCCCCCTAACCCCCCTCCCCCCTCTCTCTCTCTCCCCCTCTCTCTCTCTTCCCACCTCTCTCTCTCTTCCCACCTCTCTCTCTCTCCCCCTCCTTCTCTCTCTCTCCCCCTCTCTCTCCCCCTTCTCTCTCTCCCCACCTCTCTCCCCCCTCCTCTCTCTCTCTCTCTCCCCCTCTCTCTCTCTCCCCACTCTCTCTCTCTCTCTCTCCCCACCTCTCTCTCTCCCCACTCTCTCTCTCCCCACTCTCTCTCCCCACCCTCTCTCTCTCTCTCCCCCTCTCTCTCTCCCCACCTCTCTCTCTCCCCACCTCTCTCTCTCCCCACCCTCTCTCTCTCCCCCATCTCTCTCTCTTCCCACCTCTCTCTCTCTCTCTCTTCCCACCTCTCTCTCTCTCCCCCTCCTTCTCTCTCTCTCTCCCCCTCTCTCTCCCCCTCTCTCTCTCCCCACCTCTCTCTCTCCCCCTCCTCTCTCTCTCTCCCCCCCTCTCTCTCTCTCTCCCCCTCTCTCTCTCTCTCTCTCTCCCCTCTCTCTCTCTCCCCCCCCTCTCTCTCTCTCTCCCCCTCTCTCTCTCTCTCTCCCCCTCTCCCCTCTCTCCCCCTCTCTCTCTCCCCACCTCTCTCTCTCTCCCCCTCCTTCTCTCTCTCTCTCTCTCTCTCCCCCCTCTCTCTCTCCCCACCTCTCTCTCTCCCCTCTCTCTCTCTCCCCCTATCTCCCCCTCTCTCTCTCCCCACCTCTCTCTCTCTCCCCCTCTCTCTTTCACAGAAGGCGATCCGAGTCACCACCTTCATGCAGCGTCTTCGTGCGTCTGAGGCTGCTGCAGCTGAAGTGGAGGCAGGAGGGCAGGGGGAAGGAAGGGGTGAGGACCAGGGAGGAGGAGGGCAGAGTGAGGGAAGAGGGGTGACACCAGAGGTGACGGTTGGAACTAATCCGGAGCGTGAGGAGAGGAACGGGGGAGTCGGGGTGAGGTGGGGAGAGGAGAGGGGAGGAGGGGGGAGAAACCCTTTGAGTCCCTCTGTAGGGATCTCTCCTTCCACCAATAATGAACCGCTGTCCCAGCCTCCCAACCAATCAAATGCCAGCTCCAAACCTCTGGGGGACGAGCCAAAGAAGCCAGCCGTGAAGAAGACGTCAGGCAAAATGGCCGCCGCATTGGGTCAAACCAAAACAACAACAGAGACCAAAACACCTCCTACCCCCATCGTAACCCCTGACCTCACCAAGCCCCAGGACCCCGTCACTGTCTCTGACCACGACAAAGCAGCACCATCATTGCCTAGCAATGCCAAGAAGAAGCAACCAACCTATGTCACTCCTGAGACTCCAACGACTCAACGATACAAGATGGACGCCCAACTCCCCAACATGGGCCCAGGCCCTGCTGCTGCCTCTACTACTACTGCTGCAGCCATAGCCCCACCTGCTGACAGGAGGCCGGCAGTGCAGGCTCCAGTTGAGGAGAAGAAGCTGGGTGACAGTAGCTGGTGTCAGACCCAGCTCCCTGAGGCTGTAGCTGAGAGGCCTGCTGGAGGTGGGGGAGTAGGGGGAGGAACTGGGATTGAGATGGGAGGGACATCTGGAGCAGGGTCAGGGGTACTTGGAACAGGATCAACAGGAAGAACTGGGCCAAGAGGTGACGCGAGCCCCATTGGTAGAGACCAGAGAGCAGACAGTCACAGTGTAGAGTTCAGCATGTCCAGGGGGGGAACCCAAACTGTCCGAGGGGGGCTACAGTTATACCATAGGGGCGCTGGGAAGCTCCCCTCGTCTAGGCCGACACACCACCGCATACAGCCAGGAGGTTGAGCTGGGGGGGGGTACGGGGGTTCCTACTGCTCCTCTCTGTATGGCAGTGGGGGTGGAGGAGGGATGTATGGGGGACTGGAGCACGGAGGTGTTGGGGTCAGAGGTCATGGTAGTAGTACAGCTGATTGGCAGATGGACAGCGTGATCGAACAGATCGAGAAGCAAATGGCGGCGGTGCTGGAGAAGATCGAGGGGGACATGCCCTCACTCCTGGAACAGATCAGTGACTGCCCGCCGCCTCCCGAACTCCCCCGCAGCACACACATCTCCCCCTCCTCACGCTCCCGCTCCTCCCAACACCAACCATCTCACTCCTTCACCTCCTCCCTCACCTCCACTGCTACACCCCCACCCCTCCCCACATCTCCCAGACCACCTCTTCCCTCCCTCCCCCACCTCACCATCCCACCTCCATCCTACCCGCCTCCTTCCCTGCCCACCCGCTGCCCTGGTCAGCCAGTCGGTGAGCACAAGGAGAGAGACGGACAGAGGGGAGCAGTCCATTCCAGCCAATCCCCATCCGTGAGGCCAGGGAAGGGCCTATGAGGTGGGCAGGAGGGTGCTTGGGGTGGTTATGACGTTCCAATATCCACACTAGAACACCTCTTGGATTCTAGAATGTCTAATATGTTGCTGCATTCTAAGTTGTATGCCAGTGGATATTGGAGCAGAGCAATAGATGGGTTTTTCCAATCGAACAAGCGTTCATACCAGACACACTACACCAGAAACATGAGATACAGATTGTTCAATTAAATTGAAGAATCAGAAATTATATTTAATTGAAATGAATCTCCTGTATTGATTGGATTTAAATGGAATTGATCCCACCCCTGATTCCCTCTCGCATAGTTCAGTAATCTCAGACAACTAAATCTTCCCTCTCGCATAGTTTAGCAATTTCAGACAACTAAATCTTCCCTCTCTCATAGTTCAGTAATCTCAGACAACTAAATCTTCCCTCTCGCAAAGTTCAGCAATCTCAGACAACTAAATCTTCCCTCTCATAGTTCAGTAATCTCAGACTAAAGTCTTGCGTAATTGGTCAGATGCTCTATGTAATTCTGAGTCCACAAGTGTTAAGAGATCGGCACAAAGAGAACCGTAACAGAGATCCACCCTCTCTCTTTGTAAGTTATGGGTGAGTCTATGTCCCTGTATGTACCCTCCTCTTATGGGTGAGTCTATGTCCCTGTATGTACCCTCCTCTTACGGGTGAGTCTATGTCCCTGTATGTACCCTCCTCTTATGGGTGAGTCTATGTCCCTGTATGTACCCTCCTCTTACGGGTGAGTCTATATCCCTGTACATACCCTCCTCTTATGGGTGAGTCTATGTCCCTGTGTCCCTGTATGTACCCTCCTCTTATGGGTGAGTCTATGTCCCTGTGTCCCTGTATGTACCCTCCTCTTATGGGTGAGTCTATGTCCCTGTGTCCCTGTATGTACCCTCCTCTTATGGGTGAGTCTATGTCCCTGTATGTACCCTCCTCTTATGGGTGAGTCTATGTCCCTGTATGTACCCTCCTCTTATGGGTGAGTCTATGTCCCTGTATGTACCCTCCTCTTACGGGTGAGTCTATGTCCCTGTATGTACCCTCCTCTTATGGGTGAGTCTATGTCCCTGTATGTACCCTCCTCTTATGGGTGAGTCTATGTCCCTGTGTCCCTGTATGTACCCTCCTCTTATGGGTGAGTCTATATCCCTGTATGTACCCTCCTCTTATGGGTGAGTCTATGTCCCTGTATGTACCCTCCTCTTACGGGTGAGTCTATGTCCCTGTGTCCCTGTATGTGCCCTCGTCTTACGGGTGAGTCTATGTCCCTGTATGTACCCTCCTCTTATGGGTGAGTCTATGTCCCTGTATGTACCCTCCTCTTACGCGTGAGTCTATATCCCTGTATGTACCCTCCTCTTACGGGTGAGTCTATGTCCCTGTGTCCCTGTATGTACCCTCCTCTTATGGGTGAGTCTATGTCCCTGTATGTACCCTCCTCTTATGGGTGAGTCTATGTCCCTGTGTCCCTGTATGTACCCTCCTCTTATGGGTGAGTCTATGTCCCTGTATGTACCCTCCTCTTATGGGTGAGTCTATGTCCCTGTATGTGCCCCCCTCTTACGGGTGAGTCTATGTCCCTGTATGTACCCTCCTCTTATGGGTGAGTCTATGTCCCTGTGTCCCTGTATGTACCCTCCTCTTATGGGTGAGTCTATATCCCTGTATGTACCCTCCTCTTATGGGTGAGTCTATGTCCCTGTATGTACCCTCCTCTTACGGGTGAGTCTATGTCCCTGTGTCCCTGTATGTGCCCTCCTCTTACGGGTGAGTCTATGTCCCTGTATGTACCCTCCTCTTATGGGTGAGTCTATGTCCCTGTATGTACCCTCCTCTTACGCGTGAGTCTATATCCCTGTATGTACCCTCCTCTTATGGGTGAGTCTATGTCCCTGTATGTACCCTCCTCTTACGACATTTGAAAGATGCTAACACCTGCTAAAGATGCTAACACCTGCTAAAGATGCTAACACCTGCTAAAGATGCTAACACCTGCTAAAGATTTGTCCAAAGCACCGTAACGAATGCTTGTCATTATTTCACACATCCTGTTGTATCATCATGACAGATCTACGGTACAGTTTGTTTACGTAAAGATGTTGGATCTTAACTTGATTTCTCGTAGCAGAGTATTTTCCTGATGCATCAGGAAATTCAAATGAGCCTTGTGAGTAGGATTGCAAAATTCTACTTTCAATAAATTCCCTGATTTTCCAGAAATCCCAATTGGAGGATTCACAGAATCAGGAGGGAAATAAGCAGGAAATCCGGAATCCTCCAACCAGGATTTCAGGAAAACCAGGGAATTTATTGAAAGTTCACAGAATTTTGCAACCTTACTCGTGAGTGGTTGAAAATGAGTAGTTCTCTTTCTCTCCATCGGGGGGCAGTCTAGTCTTTGGGATCAGGGCCTGCTATCAAAATAATGTTCTCTCTCGCTCACTCAAATGTCTTACATTTTTGTACATTTGAATGTTTCAGTAGTATCTGAATGCAACCATACACATCAACAACAACCGCGGTTTGATATAGCTTTATAACACAACCTAAAATAACTTAACAAAACCTATATCCCTCATTTCTTCAGACTTCCATAGCTCCCAGGCTCTGAGGCTTTAGAGGGTATCACTGCTCATGACAGCGCCTCATGTAACTCCTTCCCTGAGAAATCTTTTAGTCCCAGGAACTGCTCTGCGGCGTCCATCTTACGCGTAGCATCCATGAATCCTGCCAGAGGGAAGCCAACTCTACAGCCTCCATTGAAGACCTTCCCAACACCATGGAGTCCTCAAAGAGTGCCTTTTCATTCCCTCCGCACTTCTCGACAACCTCTGCATGTGAAACGTTCTCTCTTTCGAGACTTCACGGCTTCTTCATAACATACACCATGACTTTCTTTTCCACAACTTCTCCATCTGGGATTCCTCCGCCTGCTGTCTCTCTCTCTAAATGTCCAATAAATAAAATACAATTTCTTACAGTAAAGTATGTATATCAAATCAACGTCTATTTGTCCCAATTTCTTACAGTAAAGTATGTATATCAAATCAACGTCTATTTGTCACGTGCGCCAAATACATCAGGTGAAATGCTGACTTACAGGCTCTAAGAGACACCTGAAACCCCACCTCTTTAAGGAATACCTAGGACGGCTCTAACCAACCGTACAAAAATGTATTAGAACAAGTAAAGAAATAAAAACAACAGTAAAAAGACAGTGAAAAATAAGTCTATACACAGTAGAGAGGCTATATACAGTAGAGAGGCTATATACAGTAGAGGTTATATACAGTAGAGGGGCTATACACAGTAGAGAGGCTATATACAGTAGAGGTTATATACAGTAGAGAGGTTATATACAGTAGAGGGGCTATACACAGTAGAGGCTATATACAGTAGAGGTTATATACAGTAGAGAGGTTATATACAGTAGAGGGGCTATACACAGTAGAGAGGCTATATACAGTAGAGGGGCTATATACAGTAGAGGGGCTATATACAGTAGAGAGGCTATATACAGTAGAGGTTATATACAGTAGAGAGGTTATATACAGTAGAGAGGCTATACACAGTAGAGAGGCTATACACAGTAGAGAGGCTATATACAGTAGGGGCTATATACAGTAGAGAGGCTATATACAGTAGAGAGGATATATATACAGTAGAGAGGCTATATACAGTAGGGGCTATATACAGTAGAGAGGCTATATACAGTAGGGGCTATATACAGTAGAGAGGCTATATACAGTAGAGAGGCTATATACAGTAGAGAGGCTGTATACAGTAGAGAGGCTATATACAGTAGAGAGGCTATATACAGTAGGGGCTATATACAGTAGAGAGGCTATATACAGTAGAGAGGCTATATACAGTAGAGGCTATATACAGTAGAGAGGATATATACAGTAGAGAGGCTATATACAGTAGAGAGGCTATATACAGTAGAGAGGTTATATACAGTAGAGAGGTTATATACAGTAGAGAGGCTATATACAGTAGAGGCTATATACAGTAGAGGGGCTATATACAGTAGAGGGGCTATATACAGTAGAGGGGCTATATACAGTAGAGGGGCTATATACAGTAGAGAGGCTATATACAGTAGAGAGGTTATATACAGTAGAGAGGCTATATACACTAGAGGCTATATACAGTAGAGGGGCTATATACAGTAGAGAGCTATATACAGTAGAGGGGCTATATACAGTAGAGCGGCTATATACTGTAGAGAGACTATATACAGTAGAGGGGCTATATACAGTAGAGGCTATATACAGTAGAGAGGCTATGTACAGTAGAGAGGCTATATGCAGTAGAGGGGCTATATACAGTAGAGGCTATATACAGTAGAGAGGCTATAACAGTAGAGAGGCTTTATACAGTAGAGAGGCTATATACAGTAGAGAGACTGTATACAGTAGAGTGGCTATATACATTAGAGAGGCTATATACAGTAGAGGGGCTATATACAGTAGAGGAGCTATATACAGTAGAGGGGCTATATACAGTAGAGGCTATATACAGTAGAGAGGCTATATACAGTAGAGAGGCTATATACAGTAGAGGGGCTATATACAGTAGAGGGGCTATATACAATAGAGAGGCTATATACAATAGAGAGGTTATATACAGTAGAGGGGCTATATACAGTAGAGGGGCTATATACAGTAGAGGGGCTATATACAGTAGATGGGCTATATACAGTAGATGGGCTATATACAGTAGAGGCTATATACAGTAGAGGCTATATACAGTAGAGAGGTTATATACAGTAGAGGAGCTATATACAGTAGAGGAGCTATATACAGTAGAGGGGCTATATACAGTAGAGGCTATATACAGTAGAGAGGCTATATACAGTAGAGAGGCTATATACAGTAGAGGGGCTATATACAGTAGAGGGGCTATATACAGTAGAGGGGCTATATACAATAGAGAGGCTATGTACAATAGAGAGGTTATATACAGTAGAGGGGCTATATACAGTAGAGGGGCTATATACAGTAGAGGGGCTATATACAGTAGAGGCTATATACAGTGGAGGGGCTATATACAGTAGAGGAGCTATATACAGTAGAGGAGCTATATACAGTAGAGGGGCTATATACAGTAGAGGCTATATACAGTAGAGAGGCTATATACAGTAGAGAGGCTATATACAGTAGAGGGGCTATATACAATAAAGAGACTATATACAATAGAGAGGTTATATACAGTAGAGGGGCTATATACAGTAGAGGGGCTATATACAGTAGAGGGGCTATATACAGTAGAGGCTATATACAGTAGATGGGCTATATACAGTAGAGGCTATATACAGTAGAGGCTATATACAGTAGAGGCTATATACAGTAGATGGGCTATATACAGTAGAGGCTATATACAGTAGAGGCTATATATATAAACCTCTGCCCGTAGTCTTTGACTCTCAACCAAATGAGAACTGCTCGTCGTCGTGGGAACCTCCCTATGACATCATCTTTTAGGGAGCTGTAAATGAGGAGACCAAAACTGGTTGCAAGTGCGGGTGAATTTAGCCCCCTATTGATGGTTTAACAAACATCACATGGCGATAATAAGAATCCTGCCATACAACAGGCTGACGACACCGTTCGCGTCGCATGCGCGAGTGCTGCAAAATACATCTAGAAATCTATATTATTCAATTATTGCACCCACACTGCTCACGTCTGCGTTGCCAAGGGCTAAAATAGAAGTCAGTTCTATTTCTGATGCAAATTACGCTGCAAGTCCTGCCTCTCCCATCTCCTCATCGGTTTATAGAAGCAGGTACCCACATGCCATCTCCTCATTGGTTATACCCACGTGGGTGACTGAAAGACGAACGAGGTCAGTGGCGGTAATGCACCTAATTCATGAAAGTTGCCAATCGCAATATAAGGTCAAGAGATGAAAAAGCCTGGAAGGATGAGAGACCGAGAAACAATTCGGTTGACCGTTTTATGTGTGGATTAATTGGCGGAATAGAGGACCTTGTGCATTTCAGGTAAAATAACAACTCAATGTTTATATCCCAGGACAAATTAGCTAGCAACAGCAAGCTAGCTAAATAGGACAAATTAGTTAGCAAGTGGAAGCTAGCTAGCTAAATAGGACAAATTATATAGCAAGTGGAAGCTAGCTAGCTAAATAGGACAAATTAGATAGCAAGTGGAAGCTAGCTAGCTAAATAGGACAAATTAGATAGCAAGTGGAAGCTAGCTAGCTAAATAGGACAAATTAGATAGCAAGTGGAAGCTAGCTAGCTAAATAGGACAAATTAGATAGCAAGTGGAAGCTAACTAGCTAAATTGCCACAAAGGTTTAATGCTTTTCGACCTGTCCCCAAATTAATGTAATTGGTTCAGAGTTTGTTTTGATATTTTAACCTGCGTGTCGTGATCGCGTTTGGTGTCGGGGCAGAAAATACAAGAAGACACTTCTGAGAGCAGTCTTACAGCGTCTACAAATCAAATCAAATTTTATTTGTCACATACACATGGTTAGCAGATGTTAATGCGAGTGTAGCGAAATGCTTGTGCTTCTAGTTCCGACAATGCAGTGATAACCAACAAGTAATCTAACTAACAATTCCAAAACTACTGTCTTATACACAGTGTAAGGGGGATGTTTCTCGGGATGTTTCTTTCACCGGGGAGGCCGTTACATCTTATTAACGGTGTTTTATCTTATTTATTGGCAGACAGAAGTCCCCGCTTGGGATAACATTTTCCAGACGAATAACTTCCCGAAATGTCAATAGAAAGTTTATTTTATTTATAAAATGATGTTAAAATGTGGGATGTGATAGCTATTCGCTAGCGGGCCGATCTCAGACCTGCTTATCGGCTGTTTAGAGATGAACAACTGAACTATCTAATCATAGATTCAGCGATGTGTCAATTGTGAAAACCCGGACAGTTTTTAAATGATGAATTGGTAACTTGCTACCCAGCTAAAGACATGTAGCAAATCCCCCCCCCCATTTGTTTTCAGGGACTAAAATGGGCACCTGATTGCATTTGACTTCATTGCATTGGTTTGGAAGGAGAAAACAGCCCGGCTCATTTGGAGGTAAGACATTTTATTAACATCTGATGGAGAGAAAAAAACTAAATGTAGGAAATGCAGCCAGCTGTGTTCAATCTAGACCTGCTAGCCAGCCAAGTTATGTTTTCTGTTGAGGAGTCTGTTTTGCTCGGGAGCTGCATGCAGTATCTGTTCACCTCTTCCCCTATTGTGTTGGACCATTGCGGTTCGTGCTACTAGTTAAAAAAACGTATAGGCTATGTTATTCTACTCTTACTGTAAACAACTTGACCAAGTCTAAAATATGCAGAAACTGTTAACATGATGATTGCACACTAATGAATAGAGTTGTGGCTTCAGCAACTTGAACCAGCACTAAAAAAGTGAGCAGTGAGGGGTTAATTTCGCCCCTCGTCTCGGCTTGTGAGCAGTGAGGGGTTAATTTCTCGTCTCGGCTTGTGAGCAGTGAGGGGTTAATTTCTCCCCTCGTCTCGGCTTGTGAGCAGTGAGGGGTTAATTTCGCCCCTCGTCTCGGCTTGTGAGCAGTGAGGGGTTAATTTCTCCCCTCGTCTCGGCTTGTGAGCAGTGAGGGGTTAATTTCTCCCCTCGTCTCGGCTTGTGAGCAGTGAGGGGTTAATTTCTCCCCTCGTCTCGGCTTGTGAGCAGTGAGGGGTTCATTTCTCCCCTCGTCTCGGCTTGTGAGCAGTGAGGGGTTAATTTCTCCCCTCGTCTCGGCTTGTGAGCAGTGAGGGGTTCATTTCTCCCCTCGTCTCCGCTTACCTAGTAAATTATGAAGCTCATTCTTAAAATACAAGATGTGATTTCTGTCCCAAGGGGATTTGAACTGTGTTCAAGTCTTCAATTTAGACCACAATTAGTTGAATTAGGTGTTAGTGAAGGGCTGGTACAAAAACCGGTAAAACTCCTGTCCCGTCAATAACAAAAAAATGGCTGTCATAACTACATTTGCACTCATGTACTGAACAAGTTTATGAATGTTGGAAGTTCATTTCCTTGAGATGTCCCTCACTTGGGAATTATTTTCTACAATGGACTGTGTTTAAAGGACTCATGCACACATACAGGAAAACCAATAAACATTTGCATTTTTTTTAAATTGAAAATGACAAGTGTTGATGTCTCCACGTGTTTCTGGTTCTGAGGCAGTTAATAACCCACTGTTCCTAGGCTGTCATTGAAAGGCGGGGTCATCTGGGGTCTGCAGGTCATCCAATCAATGAGAGAGAAGGGCATCAATGATATTGCAATGTGGCAGGGTAGCCTAGTGGTTAGAGCGTTGGACTAGTAACCGGAAGGTTGCAAGTTCAAACCCCCGAGCTGACAAGGTACAAATCTAGGCCGTCATTAAAAATAAGAATTTGTTCTTAACTGACTTGCCTAGTTAAATAAAGAATAAATAAAATGCTGGATTCATATCATATAATATATGTTCCTGTTTTGATATGCGTTTATAATTATATTGGACATGTTATCCGTTATCACATGCCAGTATGTGTTTTGTATCCAGTGCATGTAGCTCACATTAGGATGAAGTAGCCTAGTTCTTCTGATGCCTAGTTCTTCTGATGCCCAGGCCTTCTGATGCCTAGTTCTTCTGATGCCTAGTTCTTCTGATGCCTAGTTCTTCTGATGCCTAGTTCTTCTGATGCCTAGTTCTTCTGATGCCTAGGCCTTCTGATGCCTAGTTCTCCTGATGCCTAGGCCTTCTGATGCCTAGTTCTCCTGATGCCTAGGCCTTCTGATGCCTAGTTCTTCTGATGCCTAGTTCTTCTGATGCCTAGTTCTTCTGATGCCTAGTTCTTCTGATGCCTAGTTCTTCTGATGCCTAGTTCTTCTGATGCCTAGTTCTTCTGATGCCTAGGCCTTCTGATGCCCAGGCCTTCTGATGCCTAGTTCTTCTGATGCCTAGGCCTTCTGATGCCTAGTCCTTCTGATGCCTAGTTCTTCTGATGCCTAGTTCTTCTGATGCCTAGTTCTTCTGATGCCTAGTTCTTCTGATGCCTAGGCCTTCTGATGCCTAGTTCTTCTGATGCCTAGTTCTTCTGATGCCTAGTTCTTCTGATGCCTAGTTCTTCTGATGCCTAGTTCTTCTGATGCCTAGGCCTTCTGATGCCTAGTTCTTCTGATGCCTAGTTCTTCTGATGCCTAGTTCTTCTGATGCCTAGTTCTTCTGATGCCTAGGCCTTCTGATGCCTAGTTCTTCTGATGCCTAGGCCTTCTGATGCCTAGTTCTTCTGATGCCTAGTTCTTCTGATGCCTAGGCCTTCTGATGCCTAGTTCTTCTGATGCCTAGTTCTTCTGATGCCTAGTTCTTCTGATGCCTAGGCCTTCTGATGCCTAGTCCTTCTGATGCCTAGTCCTTCTGATGCCTAGGCCTTCTGATGCCTAGTTCTTCTGATGCCTAGGCCTTCTGATGCCTAGTCCTTCTGATGCCTAGTCCTTCTGATGCCTAGTTCTTCTGATGCCTAGTTCTTCTGATGCCTAGTTCTTCTGATGCCTAGGCCTTCTGATGCCTAGTCCTTCTGATGCCTAGTCCTTCTGATGCCTAGGCCTTCTGATGCCTAGTTCTTCTGATGCCTAGTCCTTCTGATGCCTAGTCCTTCTGATGCCTAGTCCTTCTGATGCCTAGGCCTTCTGATGCCTAGTTCTTCTGATGCCTAGGCCTTCTGATGCCTAGTTCTTCTGATGCCTAGGCCTTCTGATGCCTAGTTCTTCTGATGCCTAGTTCTTCTGATGCCTAGTTCTTCTGATGCCTAGTTCTTCTGATGCCTAGGCCTTCTGATGTCTAGTTCTTCTGATGCCTAGTTCTTCTGATGCCTAGTTCTCCTGATGCCTAGGCCTTCTGATGCCTAGGCCTTCTGATGCCTAGTTCTTCTGATGCCTAGTCCTTCTGATGCCTAGGCCTTCTGATGCCTAGTTCTTCTGATGCCTAGGCCTTCTGATGCCTAGTTCTTCTGATGCCTAGTTCTTCTGATGCCTAGTTCTTCTGATCTAGTCAGATTGCATCATATCACCTTTCAATACTAGTAATCAACTAATATAGAAGTTATCTTGAACAATCGTTGTCATTTTAATAATATGCACGGGTTGGGTATTCGTAAGAATGAATCACAATGCAAGCCTACTCATTACAAAAATACTATATTTTCACAGTGAAACACCACTATTCTGGCTATTAATCTTTCTTAATACGGTCAGTAAAATAGCTAAATATCATATCTAAAAAAATGTATAGGCAATATGATATCAGGCAAGTTTTCCTGTTAAAGTTTACAACTCTTGTATTCGGTGCATATGATTACATTTGAGGATGTAGCAGCAGACGAGGCAACACAGAGGAGGAACTTATATCATACAATCATTATTCTGGTTGGTGTCAACTTCATCATTTAACAGGGACTGAAGAGATTGACTCTGTTACTTGATGTTTGTGTCTGATATTTGCATTTTTGGTGTAGTTGTTCACTGAATTCCTAACAGTAGTTACTCACGCTGGTACAGTGGCTACCAACGTCTCGCGCTCGGTGGAATCTGTTATCACATGATGCTGCCTTCGAATCGCATCCCAAGTGTCAGTAACCTACTGGAAAAGTGTTACCGACTAAGGTAGCAGCCTGTGGAGGTAGACAGGGAGACGGCAGTCTCTGGAGGTAGACAGGGAGACGGCAGCCTGTGGAGGTAGACAGTGAGACGGCAGTCTCTGGAGGTAGACAGGGAGACGGCAGCCTGTGGAGGTAGACAGGGAGACGACAGTCTCTGGAGGTAGACAGGGAGACGGCAGCCTGTGGAGGTAGACAGGGAGACGGCAGCCTGTGGAGGTAGACAGGGAGACGGCAGCCTGTGGAGGTAGACAGGGAGACGGCAGCCTGTGGAGGTAGACAGGGAGACGACAGTCTTTGGAGGTAGACAGGGAGACGGCAGTCTTTGGAGGTAGACAGGGAGACGGCAGTCTCTGGAGGTAGACAGGGAGACGGCAGTCTTTGGGATTGTTCAATAATAACAGTAGGCGACCAACGTTAGTTTCCGTTCATAGAAAGGGTCAAAACGATTTCCCAGCACTGAGCACGAACTCGTGATGCTCGAAGCCGAAGCGAGCTGCTCAGACCACTGCGCTATGGCAGTTCACAATGCTCTAGCAAGCCCTTAGAGTACTTGATTATACTTGATGGTCTGAGGTCGGTTGGTTTGCAGAGTCTTCCCCCAACCATAGCCCCCTAGGTACAGTACTGCATTGTATAGCCTGCAACCACCGCTTCCAGCTTCACCCTGGGTACGGTACTGCATTGTATAGCCTGCAACCACCCCTTCCAGTTTCACCCTAGGTACGGTACTGCATTGTATAGCCTGCAACCACCCCTTCCAGCTTCACCCTAGGTACGGTACTGCATTGTATAGCCTGCAACCACCTCTTCCAGCTTCACCCTGCATTGTATAGCCTGCAACCACGCTTCCAGCTTACTGCATTGTATAGCCTGCAACCACCTCTTCCAGATTCACGCTAGGTACGGTACTGCATTGTATAGCCTGCAACCACCCCTTCCAGCTTCACCCTGGGTACGGTACTGCATTGTATAGCCTGCAACCACCTCTTCCAGCTTCACCCTGGCAGCAGTTCTAAATATTAAATATTCATTCAAATCCTCCAGCAGCAGGATTATTTTCCTCCTTTTGACAAAATGGGTCAAATTAAGGTCCACCATCTGTAGTCTGTCCAGGAGACATTCAAAGTGAGCGGATGATGATCAGATGCTTCCCTCCACACGTACAGAACACATGTGTGGTCTTGTCCCTTTTCCAAAGTGTACCTATGATGAAAATTACAGGCCTCTCTCATCTTTTTAAGTGGGAGAACTTGCACAGAACACATTTGTGGTCTTGTCCCTTTTCCAAAGTGTACCTATGATGAGAATTACAGGCCTCTCTCATCTTTTTAAGTGGGAGAACTTGCACAGAACACGTGTGATCTTGTCCCTTTTCCAACGTGTACCTATGATTAAAATTACAGGCCTCTCTCATCTTTTTAAGTGGGAGAACTTGCACAGAACACATGTGTGGTCTTGTCCCTTTTCCAACGTGTCAATAAAACTAACTATATAAAGGCTACACCGAGTGGACAAAACATTAAGAACACCAGAATCTGTTGTTCTGCACCTGAACAAGGCAGTTAACCCACTGTTCCTAAGCCGTCATTGGAAATAACAATTTGTTCTTTACTGACTTGCTTAATTAAGTAAAACAATTAAATATTTTTTTGGGGGGTCATGGACTCTACAAGGTGTTAAGTGTTCCACAGGGGTGCTCCAACGCTGCCCACAGTTGTGTCAAGTTGGCTGGATGTCCTTTGGGTGGTGGACCATTCTTGATATATATGGGGAAACTGTTGAGCGTGGGGAAAAACCCAGCAGCGTTGCAGTTCTTTACACAAACCGGTGTGCCTGGCACCTACTACCATACCTCGTTCAAAGACACTTAAATATTTTGTCTTGTCCATTCGCCCTCTGAATGGCACACATACACAATCCATGTCCCTTAAAAATCCTTCTTTAATGAACCCGTCTCCTCTTCATCTACTCTGATTGAACTTTTGGTATCTTTGTTCTTTCTTAGGATCCCCGTAAGCTGCTGCAAAAGCTACTCTTCCTGGGAAAGGGGGGTCCACAGGAAGATTAATACCAACAGCTCGTAGCTTTCACCTGGATTCACATGGTCTATAGTCTATATCATGGAAAGAGACGGTGTTCTTAATGTTTTGTAAACTCAGTATACGTACAGTATATTTAACTATGATTTAAACGTTGTTCCCCGTGTCATGACTAGCTGGGACATCTATAGTATGTACACGAGTACAGAATAGTTTTACATGTTATCTGGCAGAGTGGGGTTTGATCTTGAGAAAGCATGTTGGGTGTGTTGATATTTAGATCACCCCCCCCCTAAAAAAACGACTTAGGTAAAAGTACTTGAAAGTACTACTTAAGTACTTTACACTACTGGCTTTACACTAGGTATGTACTGTATACTCTGTCCGTCTGTAAGACGGGTACGGCCCCAAATACTTATTTTACACACTTTGGTCCTTTTCTCTTGATTTGTTGATATTGGTGTTGATTCTACTGTCTATTGATCCTCTCTTTCTGATGTGAATACTCTCTGTGTTTTCTTTCTGGGGACTGTATGTGGTCCCTCCCTCCCTGTCTGGCACCCTATTGCCTGTTCAGTGCACTGCAAGGACCTTTTGGTCAAAACGTAGTGCACTAATTAGGGAATAGAGGACCATTTCAAACGTAGTCTCTGAGTTGTAAGACTGGGTTTTGTGTTTCTCTCCCTCTAGATCAGATATTGTTACTATTACTATTTTCAGATGTCTGACTGCAAGTCTTTCAATAAAAAGTCTAAAACACTTCTTCTTCTTTTAGTTGCTGTGGCTCTCTGATTTTTGATATGCATGCCGGTGCTCTCTGCATCTCATGAGATGTGTCTGCGATATCCGATATTTACCCTTAACACGACTGTATGTACACACACACACACACACACACACACACACACACACACACACACACACACACACACACACACACACACACACACACACACACACACACACACACACACACACACACACACACACACACACACACACACACACGCTAAACAATAGACCATTTGACAGCTATAGTACTTATGGATCATTGCAAGACTACAGTAACTGAGAAAAGGTCACAGTAACCCAAGAAAAGGTCACATTAACAGGGGTCAAAGCCCCCCCCCCAAAAAAAATGTGAGTGTTTTGGGACAAACATTTAAAATTACTTCTGAGGTAAACACAGGCTTAGGAGATCTTATGCGATTTGCATATTAGCATTCCCAGTCACGTGAAATCCATAGATTAGGTAGGGCCTAATGAATTTATTTCAGATGACTGATTTCCTCATATAAACTGTAACAGTAAAATATTAGAAATGGTTGCGTTTTATATTTTTGTTAGGTGTAAAATGTTGTTGATCAATCCCTTGTTTTCTCCTATTACAGTCATTAAACTCCGTAACTATTTTAAAGTTACCATTAGTGAAATCCCTGAGTGGTTTCCTTCTTCTCCAGCAACTGAGTTAAGAAGGACCCTGGCATATTTGTAGTGACTGGATGTATTGATACACCTGTTGAATGTAAAACGAGGGAGAGCTCGGTTTGTTGTTTTGGGAAGTTTTTAAAGTCTCTTGGAAAGGTTTGGTTACTAGCTAGCTACCTTTTGAGATTGGATACCGTGAGACGGTTGGCATCAGTTGCTGGGACCGCTACTATCTATCCCGTGATCCTGCCGACCAAGCCCGGGTCTGAGGGGCTGCTTGGTGTAGCAGCTAGCCAAATGGGTCTTCCAAATGGACGATGACCCCAAGCATACTTCCAAAGTTGTGGCAAAATGGCTTAAGGAAAACAAAGTCAAGGTATTGGAGTGGCCATCACAAAGCTCTGACCTCAATCCTGTATAATATTTGTGGGCAGAACTGAAAAAGCGTGTGCGAGCAAGGAGGCCTCCAAACCTGACTCAGTTACACCAGCTCTGTCAGGAGGAATGGGCCAAAATTCACCCAACTTATTGAGGGAAGCTTGAGGAAGGCTACCTGTTTGACCCAAGTTAAACAATTTAAATGCAATGCTACCAAATACTAATTGAGTGTATGTAAACTTCTGACCCACTGGGAATGTGATGAAAGAAATAAAAGCTGAAATAAATCATTATTTCTACTATTATTCTGACATTTCACATTCAGAGTTTGCATATTTCACATTTCATAAGAATTTTTACTTGGTTTAAATGTCAGGAATTGTGAAAAACTGAGTTTAAATGTAGTTGACTAAGGTGTATGTAAACTTCCGACTTCAACTGTATATGCTTCAGTAAGGTTGGCTTTTTAGCATTCATACCAATGGTTCCGCAGAAATGGAACATGAATCACAGACAATAGATTTGAAATTTTAATTTAATTTAATCCTTGTGGTGGGTCGGGCGCCTGCAAGCTGACGTTGGTCGCCATTTTCCGTGTTTCCTCCGACACATTGGTGCGGCTGGCTTCCGGGTTAAGCGGTGTGTCAAGAAGCAGTGCGGCTTGGCATGGTCGTGTTTTGGAGGACACATTGCCCTCGAGCTTCGTCTGTCCCGAGTCCGTATGGGAGTTGCAGCGATGAGACAAGACTAACTACCAATTGGATATCATGAAATTACCCGTTAAGAAGATACATTGCTGGAATGGATAGGGTTTATGACTTTGCAGTAGTGCAGAGGAGACAAAATCGCTTTTGTCAAGAAGGTGACCATCATTGGTCAAGACCAGATCACTTTTTGTCAAGACAGTGACCATCATTGGTCAAGACCAGATCACTTTTTGTCAAGACAGTGACCATCATTGGTCAAGACCAGATCACTTTTTGTCAAGACAGTGACCATCATTGGTCAAGACCAGATCACTTTTTGTCAAGACAGTGACCATCATTGGTCAAGACCAGATCACTTTTTGTCAAGACAGTGACCATCATTGGTCAAGACCAGATCACTTTTGTCAAGTCCTTTCAGAGTGTTACATTATGGGGGTAAAAATTGTCCGACTTTTGCATGAACTTTAGTGATCAAAGGTCAAAGGTCATGAAGATTTGACTGCAAGTTTCTGTAGTTGCTTCACCAACGTCATCCTTCGCCTGCATTGTGGGAGGCTCTATTGTCAACCAATCAGTAAAGTGTTTTTGTTTGACCCATGCAAATGTGACCGAAACAGAAACTAATTTAGCAACATATTGTTGTAGGTCTATACTGTGGAAACTTACGAATGAATGTGACGAGTCTCTATCACCAATTGATTGTACTAATATTTTCAGTTTGAGTGAGTGATATGTTGGTTGGAGAGGTGTTTATTGCGACATTATAAAACACACTTATGTTGCATTGAGCATTGCTGTTGGAAAACCACATCAGTGTCCGACTTTCGGCTGTCGCAGATGTGCCTCCTCTGCCTTACCACTCAAACAAGCCCGATGTCTCAACTAAATTCCAATCTTTCTTGTGCCTACATGTCCCATCAGGCAGTCATTGCGTCATGACACGTCTGGGCCAGACTAATGTATGCCAAAAGTACGGGGGGGGTGGTAAAATATTTTCTAATACATTTTCACAAAAAAATACATATTTCAATGTTCATAGCGGAATAAAAAATATTACAAAAAAAATAGTTGATTTTGTCAGTGTTCTAATCAATATATTTCAATTCGTGTAATTAAATTTACTAGCTAAGATACCTACATGTCAATGTTTTATTTTGTTCAAAGCACCACCACGTTTTGGGACGTGAGCGCTCGTTCATTCCACCGTGCACATGTTGCTGCTTTGCTTTCCATCGGAAGAACTACGAAGCGGTGCTGGAAAAAAGCCCTAATGTCTATGGGAATAATAGCCGGACAGGCAGTGTGAAAAACTCACTCAGATCCCACAACTTTGACAAGACATTGATCTTTTTTTTTTTTTCTTTTTTTTTTTCTAATCGTTGAGATTAATTGTTACGTTTGTTGTTGTTTATTTTATTTTTATATACCTAGACGAGGTTTTGTTTGTTTTTGATACTACGGATCAGGCCTGAATAATATCGGATGTGGTGAGTTATGTCGCTAATGCTTAGTTTAACAGTGGTGCTAATTTAGTTAGCTAGATGTAGCTACTTGCTAACGACACAAGTCCAATGTATATCAACGTTAACCGGTCAATTAACGTTAGTTACTTAGACCAACAACAACAACAACAAAAAAAAACACTACAAATGTCCTTTCTTCGATAGCCTGCTCTCTACATACATTAAACAGGTTAACGGTAAGTACTTGGGCCAACTTTAGTATAGCTAACGTCGTTAGCAAACCACTGGCTAGCCAACGACAATCTACGTTACTGTTAGCTTGGTTAGCTAGCACCATGCTAACTGGAGTCCATTGCCAACTAGCCAGCTCGGAATTGACGGATTCACTTCACTAGATAGCCAGATTAAAATGGGTTAGCTTGTGGTTACAATCGTCGGCTTTGTTAGGACATGGAGCCAGGAGCAGCTAGTTAGCTAGTTAGCTATACCCATGTCGTTAATTTAACGTTATTGATGAACTCGTGTGGTAAACGTTACAGGAACATTCACAAGTCGTTGTGTGTAATGAATGTTTTAAGGCTTGTAGAATATTTTTTGGGGGGGTTGTTGGGGGTGATTAGTCTAAACTAACATAAAAGGGGTCGATTTGAATTTCTACTGCGACAGAGATCCGAACCCTTTGCCACGGCCTCTCTCCCCCCCTCCTCCCCCCCCCCCCCCCTCTCCTCCCCTCCCCCTCCACCTCCTCCTCTATCTCCTCCTCTATCTCCTCCTCCACCCCCCCCTCCTCCTCTATCCCCCCCCCTCTCCCCCCATCCTCCTCTATCCCCCCCCCTCCTCTATCTCCCCCTCCACCCCCTCCTCTATCCCCCCCTCCTCCTCTATCCCCCCCCTCCTCCTCTATCCCCCCCCTCTCCTCCTCTAGCCCCCCTTCTCCTCCTCCCCTCCCTCTCCTCCTCCTCCTCTGCACCCGAGAAGAAGCGGCCCACTTGGGCCTTTGTGTCATTTGCCAACCCCCCCACCCCTAACATTAATTTGCCTCTATTATACTAAGGATGCTCACCCCGTAACCCTACAATATGGCTAAGTACTTCCATATTCACTTGGCTTGTGAGCTAAATCTATCATAGCCGGCTATTGTTTGCAATAGAATGTTGAAAAACATTCGACCATAACAGAAAATCAAGTACCGTATCAACTCGTTTCGACCCAGTGATGTGGTCTTTCACAAGCATGGACATCCTGCACCCATACTAGTGAGCAAGCACTGCAACCTACGGGTAGAATGAGCAAGCACTGCAACCTATGGGTAGAATGAGCAAGCACTGCAACCTACTGGTAGAATGAGCAAGCACTGCAACCTACTGGTAGAATGAGCAAGCACTGCAACCTACTGGTAGAATGAGCAAGCACTGCAACCTACTGGTAGAATGAGCAAGCACTGCAACCTACTGGTAGAATGAGCAAGCACTGCAACCTACTGGTAGAATGAGCAAGCACTGCAACCTACTGGTAGAATGAGCAAGCACTGCAACCTACTGGTAGAATGAGCAAGCACTGCAACCTATGGGTAGAATGAGCAAGCACTGCAACCTACGGGTAGAATGAGCAAGCACTGCAACCTACGGGTAGAATGAGCAAGCACTGCAACCTACGGGTAGAATGAGCAAGCACTGCAACCTAGAATGAGCAAGCACTGCAACCTACGGGTAGAATGAGCAAGCACTGCAACCTACGGGTAGAATGAGAGCACTGCAATAGAAGCAAGCACTGCAACCTACGGGTAGAATGAGCAAGCACTGCAACCTACGGGCACTAGAATGAGCAAGCACTGCAACCTACGGGTAGAATGAGCAAGCACTGCAACCTACGGGTAGAATGAGCAAGCACTGCAACCTACGGGTAGAATGAGCAAGCACTGCAACCTACGGGTAGAATGAGCAAGCACTGCAACCTACGGGTAGAATGAGCAAGCACTGCAACCTACGGGTAGAATGAGCAAGCACTGCAACCTACGGGTAGAATGAGCAAGCACTGAGCAAGCACTGCAACCGGGTAGAATGAGCAAGCACTGGGTAGAATGAGCAAGCACTGCAACCTACGGGTAGAATGAGCAAGCACTGCAACCTACGGGTAGAATGAGCAAGCACTGCAACCTACGGGTAGAATGAGCAAGCACTGCAACCGGGTAGAATGAGCAAGCACGGGTAGAATGAGCAAGCACTGCAAGCAACCTACGGGTAGAATGAGCAAGCACTGCAACCTACGGGTAGAATGACTGCGGGTAGAATGAGCAAGCACTGCAACCTACGGGTAGAATGAGCAAGCACTGCAACCTACGGGTAGAATGAGCAAGCACTGCAACGGGTAGAATGAGCAAGCACTGGGTAGAATGAGCAAGCACTGCAACCTACGGGTAGAATGAGCAAGCACTGCAACCTGAGCAAGCACGGGTAGAATGAGCAAGCACTGCAACCGGGTAGAATGAGCAAGCACTGGGTAGAATGAGCAAGCACTGCAACCTACGGGTAGAATGAGCAAGCACTGCAACCTACGGGTAGAATGAGCAAGCACTGCAACCTACGGGTAGAATGAGCAAGCACTGCAACCTACGGGTAGAATGAGCAAGCACTGCAACCTACGGGTAGAATGCACTGCGGGTAGAATGAGCACTGCAACCTACGGGTAGAATGAGCAAGCACTGCAACCTACGGGTAGAATGAGCAAGCACTGCAACCTACGGGTAGAATGAGCAAGCACTGCAACCTACGGGTAGAATGAGCAAAGCACGGGTAGAATGAGCAACACTACGGGTAGAATGAGCAAGCACTGCGACCACGGGTAGAATGAGCAAGCACTGCAACCTACGGGTAGAATGAGCAAGCACTGCAACGGGTAGAATGAGCAAGCACTGCAACCTACGGGTAGAATGAGCAAGCACTGCAACCTACGGGTAGAATGAGCAAGCACTGCGGGTAGAATGAGCAAGCACTGCAACCTACGGTAGTAGAATGAGCAAGCAGCACGGGTAGAATGCAACCTACGGGTAGAATGAGCAAGCACTGCAACCTACGGGTAGAATGAGCAAGCACTGCAACCTACGGGTAGAATGAGCAAGCACTGCAACCTACGGGTAGAATGAGCAAGCACTGCAACCTACGGGTAGAATGAGCAAGCACTGCAACCTACGGGTAGAATGAGCAAGCACTGCAACCACGGGTAGAATGAGCAAGCACTGCAACCTACGGGTAGAATGAGCAAGCACTGCAACCTACGGGTAGAATGAGCAAGCACTGCAACCTACGGGCAAGCACTGCAACCTACGGGTAGAATGAGCAAGCACTGCAACCTACGGGTAGAATGAGCAAGCACTGCACGGGTAGAATGAGCAACCTACGGGTAGAATGAGCAGCACTGCACGGGTAGAATGAGCAAGCACTGCAACCTACGGGTAGAATGAGCAAGCACGGGTAGAATGAGCAAGCACTGCAACCTACGGGTAGAATGAGCAGCAGCACGGGTAGAATGAGCAACTGCCTACGGGTAGAATGAGCAAGCACGGGTAGAATGAGCAACCTACGGGTAGAATGAGCAAGCACTGCAACCTACGGGTAGAATGAGCAAGCACTGCAACCTACGGGTAGAATGAGCAAGCACTGCAACCTACGGGCACTAGAATGAGCAAGCACTGCAACCTACGGGTAGAATGAGCAAGCACTGCAACCTACGGGTAGAATGAGCAGCACTGCACAGAATGAGCAACCTACGGGTAGAATGAGCAAGCACGGGTAGAATGAGCAACCTACGGGTAGAATGAGCAAGCACGGGTAGAATGAGCAACCTACGGGTAGAATGAGCAAGCACTGCAACCTACGGGTAGAATGAGCAAGCACTGCAACCTACGGGTAGAATGAGCAAGCACTGCAACCTACGGGTAGAATGAGCAAGCACTGCAACCTACGGGTAGAATGAGCAAGCACTGCAACCTACGGGTAGAATGAGCAAGCACTGCAACCTACGGGTAGAATGAGCAAGCACTGAATGAGCAAGCACAAGCACTGCAACCTACGGGTAGAATGAGCACTGCAAGCACTATTAGTGAATGGCAGTTTGCACTGCAACCTACGGGTAGAATGAGCAAGCACTGCAACCTACGGGTAGAATGAGCAAGCACTGCAACCTACTGGTAGAATGAACCAAGCATGTTACTTTCCTGCACAGTACCGCCTACGTTCTGCCCATTAGTGAGAATGAGTTCTGCCTATTAGTGAAGTTTGCACTGCAGTTCTGCCCATTAGTGATGTGGAGTTTGTATACGAGCAGTTCTGCCCATTAGTGATGTGGAGTTTGTATACGAGCAGTTCTGCCCATTAGTGATGTGGAGTTTGTATACGAGCAGTTCTGCCCATTAGTGATGTGGAGTTTGTATACGAGCAGTTCTGCCCATTAGTGATGTGGAGTTTGTATACGAGCAGTTCTGCCCGAGCAGTTCTGCCTATTAGTGATGTGGAGTTTGTATGCATATTAGTGATGTGGAGTTTGAGCAGTTCTTTAGTTTGTATACGAGCAGTTCTTTATTTTTTTATTACTTTTTTTTTTACTGACCAGTTATGACTAATTTTTCTAAGTGACACGTTCATTTTGTCATTCATTTGACCTGCTAGTGCTGACCGCAATGAGTCCCACAGCAGGGTCAATACTTCCCTCTGGCTCATCCGGGTCTATTCAACTTCATTAGTGCTCTGGTGCATGAATTAAATATCCCATTTGAATGTTCATAGCGGAGTAAGAATACTGTTTTAATTTGTCGGCTTCCTAATCAATATATTTCAATTAGTTTCATTCAATCTACTAGTTTAGATACATACTGTTTTTTTTTTCAAGCAGTCCACGTTTTTGGGAACGGACGGTCTTTCAATCTCTGTTCTCATGTTGCTACTTTGCTTTTTAATTGATAAGTGTCCTGCGCGCACTGTGCATTCGTGACTCGAATGAACTAAATTATTCAAAAGATTAGTTATTTTTTACTGAATGTGTCAAAGGTCAGAGTCAGTCAAAAGAGTCATTTTTTTTCTCAGTTTACAATTTGTAAATGGTTGTTTTTAAATTGAGGTAATAGAAAAGCACTGACTGAAATGAATCAACTAAGGTTGAACTATGCGAGTCTAGAATTAGATTAATCAACAGTAATGATTTGGTGTATTGACTCAGTCAAATTACTAGTTGTGAATCTGTTGTTCATAACTACTGTTATGAGGTAGACGGAGCACACGATATATTTAAGGCCGAACTCAATGATGAACTGTTTATACCACTCTTTGTTTTCCCACACAGCTTTGCTCCATATACTAGTGTTGTCCAGGGCTCAAAGCTAACCTTTAAAAAAAAACATGTTTACAAGGAGGACATGTGCGCCTCAGTACACAAATAAACATGGTCCTTCTGTAGCTCAGTTGGTAGAGCATGGTGCTTGTAACGCCAGGGTAGTGGGTTCGATTCCCGGGACCACCCATACGTAGAATGTATGCACACATGACTGTAAGTCGCTTTGGATAAAAGCGTCTGCTAAATGGCATTTATTATTATTATTATTATATATATTATTATATTATTATATTATTATATTATATAAATGTAGGAGTAACAGTGAAAAAATGAGAGATTAAAAAAAAAGCTAGAATCCTTAAATTGTTCTAGGAGCACCACTGCTCCTAAATGAAAAACACAACAAAGTATTTAGAGGCAGATGCCAGTAAATGGTTGCTCTGTTGTCACTCAAATCTTTCCAAGTTTATGAAGTGATCTACATCCTCCCAACTAGTATTTTAACATCTCCATCACCGATGAGAGTTTACTATGACCATATGTCCAGAGTAAAGATGCATGAATGAAATCTCTTCCCGAGTCAAATGGGGGGGGGGGACTATTTGGACTCGTAACCGAAAGGTTGCAAGTTCAAACCCCCGAGCTGACAAGGTACAAATCTGTCGTTCTGCCCCTGAACAGGCAGTTAACCCACTGTTCCTAGGCTGTCATTGAAAATAAGAATTTGTTCTTAACTGACTTGCCTGGTTAAATAAAGGTAACATAAAAATATACCCCCAGTTCATTCATTATATACAGTATTTTAGGGAACGACACAGCCACGCACTTTCCCTGGCAGGTGGGTGAGATCGAGACAAAGTTGAGGCTGCCTTAGCCAATGAGGGATGGAGTGGGCAGACGGAGCGTGTTGCGCACGGAGGGTATAATAACGGGTACCGAGGCCTCGCTTTCCTGCTTCATTATACAACCGCCTTCCGCACCGGTTTCCACTAGTTACCACAGCTACAATCATTTGGTCTATATCGTTAACAATGAATGAAAACAAAACTATTTAGCTTTTTGGTCTTAATTTAATGTTAGCACTGTGGTTTCTGTTATTAAAATCTGATATATTTTTTTTCAACATAAGGTTTTTAAAATGTGATATTTTTTTTTTCAACATAATGTTTTTAAAATGTGATATATATATTTCAACATAAGGTTTTTAAAATGTGATATATTTTTTCAACATAAGGTTTTTAAAATGTGATATATATATATATATATTTCAACATAAGGTTTTTAAAATGTGATATATATATTTCAACATAAGGTTTTTAAAATGTGATATATATATATTTCAACATAAGGTTTTTAAAATGTGATATATTTTTTTCAACATAAGGTTTTTAAAATGTGATTATTTTTAAAAAGGGAAAGGAAGGGTGTCTCGACTTTGTGGCTGTGGTAACTAGTGTCGAGCCCTCCGCGCTGCCATTTTGGTTTTGTTCAGCCGTGTTACAGTCACACACAACGACTCTTCATCCCAGTGACTCGACATTATAGCCCGAAGCCTTTTCAACACACCATTTCTCTCTCTCAACACTCATAGAGAACTACAATCATCGTTGTTATTTTAACGTTATCCGGTACTAGAGGAGCGGTTTGCACTGAGAAGGGACCGAGAAGGATTATTGGTAAGGCAGACAAATCAATGGACACTAACTAGTGTTAGCTACTCCTAGCTAACGTTACAGTAGCCACTCGTTTATGTAGCTACAGACGGTTATTTCACGTCGATTTTTATCATTATTATTATTATTATTTTTAATGTCAGTTGCTTAGTCATAGCTAATACATTACTCTCGGGACGGGTGTGATATTTGCTAGCTAACGTTGCTACTGAGAGGCTTTAAAATAAAATAATATATATATATATATATATATGTGAAACGTTAGCACCATAGCCATAAGTTCAGTTAGGCCGCAGTCCAGCGGCTCTCCGGTCACCGACAGTGAGACAGTCCGGTGCTAGATCCTTAGTTCATTATGTTCCGACCGAGTTGTTATTAGTGATTTACCTTTGACCTGTTTGCTGTTGGCTAATATTTTACGTCCTTGTTGTCTGGGCTGTTTTGTTTGTTTGTTTGTTTCACAACTAGACAGATTCGTTGGTCAAGTGTTTCACTTGGTTGTTGAGACAGTGAATATTCCCAGGATTTAATACCGTTAACCAAGTCCCATATAATGACTTGAGTTTTAGTCTTGGGCTTTGCTGTAATCATTGGGATATGTTCATGTTTAGCTTTAGATTGACATGCTTTGATTTAGCTACATGTGTTCACATTTTAATGATTGAATCTCTCTTGCCTTAATTTGTTGAGTTTTAATTAGTTGTCATTCTACATCAGTCGTTGTTTGTGTGATCATAATTCTATGTACAGTGCTAGACGGCCTCAAGTGGAGGCAATATTTCCGACTGTTGTTGGCTGGTTGTCATGATTCTAGAAGTTACTGCCCCGGTCCCAGAATGAGTGGTATTCATCGTTATTAGATGTTTTTTGTATGTGCTGGTAAAATGTCACAGCTACACATTCCAAAACAGGTTATTATGTCTCTACTTCTATAAATAATAATGGACTGTGATTTTTATTTTTTATTTTTTTTGTAAACAAACTTTGACCATTCTCTTTAGGTTTCGTTTCCTGGTGTGATGGCTACACTGTCATCAATAACCTGACATGCTCGAGTTAAATACCTGTTGCTCTATACGGCCTTGGTTACAGGCCCCTCCCCCCAACCACGAGGCATTGTGAAGTGTTGCACCCCTATAGTTCACTGCAGTAAAAGGTTAATGAATCAGCGTTTTTACAGTGTTTTGAGGCAGAGATGGGGTGTGGCCTTACAGATGATAAACAATACTGGGGAAAGTCATGGCAGCCATTTCCTATAGTAAAAAATACCGTAACATAAACAACATGCCTTGCTGTTACTCTCTCTCACTGCGTCTGGAAACCCTAACTGATAATGCCCTTATTCATATCCGTTCCCAGGGCCAGACTTGTCCCTGTTTTATCACATTGGGATTGGCTAGAGGCCAGTGTAGCTGCTCACCTAGAAAACTCTCTCCCCCCTGGATGAGAAGGATTCAATGACCTCTAGTAGATGGAAGGATAGAGGGATGGATGGATGAGTGAGTGAGTGATGGATGGATGAGGGAGTGAGTGATGGATGGATGAGGGAGTGAGTGATGGATGGATGAGGGAGTGAGTGATGGATGGATGAGGGAGTGAGTGATGGATGGATGAGGGAGTGAGTGATGGATGGATGAGGGAGTGAGTGATGGATGGATGAGGGAGTGAGTGATGGATGGATGAGGGAGTGAGTGATGGATGGATGAGGGAGTGAGTGATAGATGGGTGGATGAGGGAGTGAGTGATAGATGGATGGATGAGGGAGTGAGTGATA
The DNA here is from genome assembly GCF_021184085.1 of Oncorhynchus gorbuscha. Classification (NCBI taxonomy): domain Eukaryota; kingdom Metazoa; phylum Chordata; class Actinopteri; order Salmoniformes; family Salmonidae; genus Oncorhynchus; species Oncorhynchus gorbuscha. The sequence continues at coordinate 106,432,913 of NC_060175.1, read as the reverse complement.
GATGGGTGGATGAGGGAGTGAGTGATAGATGGATGGATGAGGGAGTGAGTGATGGATGAGGGAGTGAGTGGATGGATGGATGAGGGAGTGAGTGATAGATGGATGGATGGATGAGGGAGTGAGGGGTGGAGGGAGTGAGTGAGTGGATGGATGGGTGGAGTGAGTGATAGATGAGGGAGGGAGTGAGTGAGGATAGATGAGTGGAGGGAGGAAGGGAGTGAGGGATAGATGGGTGGAGGGAGGAAGGGAGTGAGGGATAGATGGGTGGAGGGAGGAAGGGAGTGAGGGATAGATGGGTGGAGGAAGGGAGTGAGGGATAGATGGGTGGAGGAAGGGAGTGAGGGATAGATGGGTGGAGGAAGGGAGTGAGGGATAGATGGGTGGAGGAAGGGAGTGAGGGATAGATGGGTGGAGGGAGGGAGGGATAGATGGAGGGGGGGGGTGGTTGGAGGGTGTTGTACTCGAGAAGTGTAGATGTGTAGACAGACACCATCAGTCCTTGTTCTGTAGGCACAGACTGTTCTAAATTGTTCTGTAGGCACAGACTGTTCTAACTTGTTCTGTAGGCACAGACTGTTTTCACTTGTTCTGTAGGCACAGACTGTTCTAACTTGTTCTGTAGGCACAGACTGTTCTAACTTGTTCTGTAGGCACAGACTGTTTTCACTTGTTCTGTAGGCACAGACTGTTTTAACTTGTTCTGTAGGCACAGACTGTTCTAACTTGTTCTGTAGGCACAGACTGTTCTAACTTGTTCTGTAGGCACAGACTGTTCTAACTTGTTCTGTAGGCACAGACTGTTTTCAGTTTCTTGGAATGGTTTTACATCAGCCCTACAGGCCTCCATTACTCCTACCCATTGACATTACCTGGTCAGACAAGGGCTTGTTGGGTTCTCAGCCAGACAGGCTCATTGCACAACAAGGTGTCATCTACTAAATCGGTGTACACACCGTGGTCAAGTATTTTTGAGTGTTGTTATTTTTAAAATATTCGCTAGATCGTGTCAGTAGAACTGTCCAGTGCTGCAGCTTGTCAGTCCTGTTAGGACCACTGTTATGTCAGCTGTTTTACCAGCGCAGCTGTGTGTGCTGTATACTCGGCTGTGTGTGTGTGTGCTGTATACTCGGCTGTGTGTGTGTGCTGTATACTCGGCTGTGTGTGTGTGCTGTATACTCGGCTGTGTGTGTGTGCTGTATACTCGGCTGTGTGTGTGTGCTGTATACTCGGCTGTGTGTGTGTGTGTGCTGTATACTCTGCTGTGTGTGTGTGTGTGCTGTATACTCGGCTGTGTGTGTGTGTGTGCTGTATACTCGGCTGTGTGTGTGTGTGTGCTGTATACTCGGCTGTGTGTGTGTGTGTGCTGTATACTCGGCTGTGTGTGTGTGTGTGCTGTATACTCGGCTGTGTGTGTGTGTGTGCTGTATACTCGGCTGTGTGTGTGTGCTGTATACTCGGCTGTGTGTGTGTGTGTGCTGTATACCCGGCTGTGTGTGTGTGTGTGCTGTATACTCGGCTGTGTGTGTGTGTGTGCTGTATACTCAGCTGTGTGTGTGTGCTGTATACTCGGCTGTGTGTGTGTGTGTGCTGTATACTCAGCTGTGTGTGTGTGTGTGCTGTATACTCAGCTGTGTGTGTGTGCTGTATACTCAGCTGTGTGTGTGTGTGCTGTATACTCGGCTGTGTGTGTGTGTGTGCTGTATACTCGTCTGTGTGTGTGTGTGCTGTATACTCAGCTGTGTGTGTGTGCTGTATACTCAGCTGTGTGTGTGTGCTGTATACTCAGCTGTGTGTGTGTGCTGTATACTCAGCTGTGTGTGTGTGTGTGCTGTATACTCAGCTGTGTGTGTGTGTGTGCTGTATACTCGGCTGTGTGTGTTGTGCTGTATACTCGGCTGTGTGTGTGTGTTGTGCTGTATACTCGGCTGTGTGTGTGTGTTGTGCTGTATACTCGGCTGTGTGTGTGTGCTGTATACTCGGCTGTGTGTGTGTGCTGTATACTCGGCTGTGTGTGTGTGCTGTATACTCGGCTGTGTGTGTGTGTGTGTGCTGTATACTCGGCTGTGTGTGTGTGTGTGTGCTGTATACTCGGCTGTGTGTGTGTGCTGTATACTCGGCTGTGTGTGTGTGTGTGTGCTGTATACTCGGCTGTGTGTGTGTGTGTGTGCTGTATACTCGGCTGTGTGTGTGTGTGTGCTGTATACTCGGCTGTGTGTGTGCTGTATACTCGGCTGTGTGTGTGTGTGTGTGCTGTATACTCGGCTGTGTGTGTGTGCTGTATACTCTGCTGTGTGTGTGTGCTGTATACTCGGCTGTGTGTGTGTGCTGTATACTCGGCTGTGTGTGTGTGCTGTATACTCGGCTGTGTGTGTGTGCTGTATACTCGGCTGTGTGTGTGTGTGTGTGTGTGCTCTATGCTCGGCTGTGTGTGTGTGTGCTCTATGCTCAGCTTTGTGTGTGTTTGTTTTCAGATGTCCAGCTCGCCGCTGTCCAAGAAGCGTCGCGTGTCAGACTCCGAGACGAAGACGGGATCACACTGCTCCTCCTCTAACTCTGTCAGAACTGAACTGTCTCACACACCCTCCAACGTACGTACACACACACACACACACACACACACACACACACACACACACACACTGCTCCTCTGTCTGTTTTCACTGATCTGTCTGACAGTCGTGTGTGTGTGTGTGTGTGTGTGTGTGTGTGTGTGTGGGTGTGGGTGTGGGTGTGTGGGACTGGTTCTCACTCCTGTTGTGTTCTCCAGGGCATGGCTAAGAATGGCAATGATGCTGAGATCGACGAAGGCCTGTACTCCAGACAGCTGTAAGTACCGTATCTGTAGCCCAATAACACACAGTCAACCTGGGGTACTTGGGAAGAGTCATGAGAGCATCCAGTAGAACTTGTGACGAGGTTGGGTACTGAGACCAAAATAGTCTGACTGTTTGAGCTGGCAGTGCGACAACACATTTTTAGATTGGTTGCGTTTTAGTTTATTTTGGTTTGCAATTTTTTATTTTTTTATCATGATTTTATGTGCAATTGACCAGAAATAAAGCAACTGTCTGAAGAAACAACAGCTGCAGGGGACTCTCCGTGTGTGTGTGTGTGTGTGTGTGTGTGTGTGTGTGTGTGTGTGTGTGTGTGGGGGGGTGTTAGTAGGACCTGTGGGATGTCTGAACACACTGACAGGCACCATTATTCAGTCTGCTGTCCACCACACACTGGGAGACAAATCCACCTTTCAGCAGGACAGTAACCTAAAACACAAGGCCAAATCTACACTGGGAGATACTTACCAAGATGACATGGAATGTTCCTGAGTGGCAGAGTTACAGTTTCTGACTTGAATCGGCTGGAAAATCTGTTGCGAGACTTGAAAATGTCTGTCTGGCAATGATCAACAACCAGCTTGAGAACTTAATTTTTAAAAGAAAGTTTAGAGACGTACTCAGAAACACTCACAGCTTTAATCGCTGCCAAAGGCGATTCTAACGTATTGACTCATGGGGTTCAATATTTAACGTAATCAAGATATATTAGTTTATTATTTTCAGTGTAAAAAACATTTGGGCAAAATGTCTACTTCCCCCCCACTTTGACATGAGAGTATTTTTTTGTAGATCGCTTTCAAATGATTTTTTGTAGGAATCAATTTTAATCCCACAATGCAACTGAAAGGGGAAACAGTCAAGGGGTGTACATACTTTCTGAATGCACTGAAGCATTAGACATGGGAAAATGTGTAGAATTGCATGAACTGTACTTAAAAATGGAAACATTTCTCTTCACCACCAGGATAGGCTCCTCTAATTTGTAAAAAAAAAAAAAATCAGCCAGGCTGGCCACGCCCACCACCTAAGCCCCTTTTTCATCCAGGAAAAACCCTGGCCTGTATTCTCTCCTCCATAGCTACGTGTTGGGCCATGATGCTATGAAGCGCATGCAGAGCTCCAACATCCTGGTCTCAGGGCTGAGAGGGCTGACGTAGTGTTATAGAGGTGTTATGTAGTCTTATAAGGCCTGTTTTCTCTATTCCATAGCTACGTGTTGGGCCATGATGCTATGAAGCGCATGCAGAGCTCCAACATCCTGGTCTCAGGGCTGAGAGGGCTGACGTAGTGTTATAGAGGTGTTATGTAGTCTTATAAGGCCTGTTTTCTCTATTCCATAGCTACGTGTTGGGCCATGATGCTATGAAGCGCATGCAGAGCTCTAACATCCTGGTCTCAGGGCTGAGAGGGCTGGGCGTGGAGATTGCTAAGAACGTCATCCTGGGAGGAGTGAAGAGTGTTACCCTGCACGACCAGGGACAGGCTGAATGGAGAGACCTCTCCTCACAGGTACACTACGGGGCCTCTCTCTCTCCTCTCGTTCTGCATCCTCTCTCTCCTCTCGTTCTGCATCCTCTCTCTCCTCTCGTTCTGCATCCTCTCTCTCCTCTCGTTCTGCATCCTCTCGTTCTCATCCTCTCGTTCTGCATCCTCTCGTTCTGCATCCTCTCGTTCTGCATCCTCTCGTTCTGCATCCTCTCTCTCCTCTCGTTCTGCATCCTCTCGTTCTGCATGGGCCACTCAGTCCCAGTATGGGAGTGTTTTAATCACTGGCTATGTTGTCAGGTCCAGTCACATTGTTTGTTATTTAGCTCCATGTACATCCTGTTTGCAACCAGGAACTAAAGATATACTGCAAAAAAATGTGTCAAAGCAATTCACAAAGTGTTATGTTTGTGAAAAATACAACACAATACTGGTTGCCACTCTCCATATTTTCAAGCATAATGGTGACTGCATCATGTTATGGGTATGCTTGTAACCATTAAGAACGGCAGTTTTCAGGATAAAAACATTAATGGAATGGTGCTAAGTACAGGCAAAATCCTAGAAGAAAACCAGGTTGTCTGCTTTCTACCAGACACAGGGAGATTAATTGACCTTTCCGCAGGACAATGACCTAAAACACCAGGCCAAATCTACGCAAGACCTGAAAATGGTTGTCTCGCAATGATCAACAACCAATTTGACAGAAAATAATAATGTGCAAATGTTGCACAATCCAGGTGTAGAAAGCTCTTAGAGACTCACCCAGAAAGACTCACAGCTCTTAGAGACTCACCCAGAAAGACTCACAGCTCTTAGAGACTTACCCAGAAAGACTCACAGCTCTTAGAGACTCACCCAGAAAGACTCACAGCTCTTAGAGACTCACCCAGAAACACTCACAGCTCTTAGAGACTCACCCAGAAACACTCACAGCTCTTAGAGACTCACCCAGAAAGACTCACAGCTCTTAGAGACTCACCCAGAAAGACTCACAGCTCTTAGAGACTCACCCAGAAAGACTCACAGCTCTTAGAGACTCACCCAGAAAGACTCACAGCTGTAATCACTCTTAGAGACTCACCCAGAAAGACTCACAGCTGTAATCACTCTTAGAGACTCACCCAGAAAGACTCACAGCTGTAATCACTCTTAGAGACTCACCCAGAAAGACTCACAGCTGTAATCACTCTTAGAGACTCACCCAGAAAGACTCACAGCTGTAATCACTCTTAGAGACTTACCCAGAAAGACTCACAGCTGTAATCACTCTTAGAGACTTACCCAGAAAGACTCACAGCTGTAATCACTCTTAGAGACTTACCCAGAAAGACTCACAGCTGTAATCACTCTTAGAGACTTACCCAGAAAGACTCACAGCTGTAATCACTCTTAGACACTTACCCAGAAAGACTCACAGCTGTAATCACTCTTATAGACTTACCCAGAAAGACTCACAGCTGTAATCACTCTTATAGACTTACCCAGAAAGACTCACAGCTGTAATCACTCTTAGAGACTTACCCAGAAAGACTCACAGCTGTAATCACTCTTAGAGACTTACCCAGAAAGACTCACAGCTGTAATCACTCTTAGAGACTTACCCAGAAAGACTCACAGCTGTAATCACTCTTATAGACTTACCCAGAAAGACTCACAGCTGTAATCACTCTTAGAGACTCACCCAGAAAGACTCACAGCTGTAATCACTCTTAGACACTTACCCAGAAAGACTCACAGCTGTAATCACTCTTAGAGACTTACCCAGAAAGACTCACAGCTGTAATCACTCTTAGACACTTACCCAGAAAGACTCACAGCTGTAATCACTCTTAGAGACTTACCCAGAAAGACTCACAGCTGTAATCACTCTTAGAGACTTACACAGAAAGACTCACAGCTGTAAGCACTCTTAGAGACTTACCCAGAAAGACTCACAGCTGTAATCGCTGCCAAAGGTGCTCCTACCCATCTCCTGTAGTAACGTTCTCTCTCTCCTGTCTCCAGTTCTACCTGCGTGAGGAGGACCCATCTCTATAGTAACGTTCTCTCTCTCCTGTCTCCAGTTCTACCTGCGTGAGGAGGACCCATCTCTATAGTAACGTTCTCTCTCTCCTGTCTCCAGTTCTACCTGCGTGAGGAGGACCTGGGGAAAACAGGGCTGAGGTGTCTCGGATTCGTCTGGCTGAACTCAACAGCTATGTACCTGTAGTGGCCTACACTGGAGTCCTCATCGACGATTACCTGACTCAGTTCCAGGTAAAACTGTTACCCATCGACCCCCTTACCTAGTTAAAGTGGAACCGACAGCGTTTTAACTACTTTTCACACATGAAATAATCATATCAGTCAAAAATATCAAATTCCCAGTTTATGCTACAAAACCAACTTAATAAGAGGTTTAAAAAAAAAAAAAATGTTCTATTTGACTCAAAATTCCATGATGTACAGTAAGTCATCGTTGGCAGAATAGATTCGCCAATACATTTCTTGCTAGTCCCTAAAATGTTTGCTGTCGGGTTGTAAATCCCAGCTGGTCTGGTACATGGTTTGCTGCCTCCACCCGTTTGGGTTATGGAGGAATGTAAACTAAGGCTGGGAATGACAATCGAGTTAAACTAGCGAGGTCGAAGATCACGAGTCAGTCATAACGTGGCTAATAGGCTAGCATATCGTTATGTAGCTAATTATCAAGCTATAAACACAGGGCATAATGTTACCTAGGAGGACGCCACATCTCATTGGAAGAGTGGCTGAGTGACCAGCTTTTTGGTCACCCATCAAGTTAGCTAACTGGTCAAGTAATCATCTGGCCAAGTAGTGTCTTTTATTTCGACATGTAGCTACCTAGCCAAGCAATTAACCATAATCCCATAGAGTAGCTACAGTTCAGACGGGATTGTCATAGCATGAAAGGCTGTAGTATGAGTCTAAAGCCAACCAACTGGGCTCAATGCTAGCTAGCTAGATCTACAGTATGTAGGAGCGATGGAGCTGGAACCACTAAAATAATAACTGTGTACTGTAGTCTACAGGAGGGATGTGGCAAACTGTCCATTTTTCTAAAAACCATTTAACCGGTCTAAATAAGTGCGTGTGCACGGGTGCCAGTCAAAAGTCTGGACACATCGACTCATTCCACAGTTTTTCTTTATTTTTACTATTTTCTACATTGTAGAATAATAGTGAAGACATCAGAACTATGAAATAACACATATGGAATCATGTAGTAACCAAAAAAAGTGTTTAACAAATCTAAATATATTTTATATTTGAGATTCTTCAAATAGCCCCCATTTCTGAGTGTCAAAATTCGATTCCGCTAAGAATCACCTCCTAAGATTCAGTATTTTTTGGGGGAATGGGAGAACAGTGATTTAGTTACTTCCAAGAACACACAAACGCATCCTTCATAGAGAGGGACTTAGAGCGAGGCGAGGGGCTTAGAGCGAGGCGAGGGGCTTAGAGCGAGGCGAGGGGCTTAGAGCGAGGCGAGGGGCTTAGAGCGAGGCGAGGGGCTTAGAGCGAGGCGAGGGGCTTAGAGCGAGGCGAGGGCTTAGAGCGAGGCGAGGGACTTAGGCGAGGGCTTAGGGCGAGGCGAGGGGCTTAGCGAGGCGAGGGCTTAGAGCGAGGCGAGGGGCTTAGAGCGAGGCGAGGGGCTTAGAGCGAGGCGAGGGGCTTAGAGCGAGGCGAGGGACTTAGAGCGAGGCGAGGGGCTTAGAGCGAGGCGAGGGGCTTAGAGCGAGGCGAGGGGCTTAGAGCGAGGCGAGGGGCTTAGAGCGAGGCGAGGGGCTTAGAGCGAGGCGAGGGGCTTAGAGCGAGGCGAGGGACTTAGAGCGAGGCGAGGGACTTAGAGCGAGGCGAGGGACTTAGAGCGAGGCGAGGGGACTTAGAGCGAGGCGAGGGACTTAGAGCGAGGCGAGGGACTTAGAGCGAGGCGAGGGACTTAGAGCGAGGCGAGGGCTTAGAGCGAGGCGAGGGGCTTAGAGCGAGGCGAGGGGCTTAGAGCGAGGCGACGGGAACGGTATTGGCAGGTTAGACAGTCAAGAACCGTGCGCTAGGCCTATCAATCGGCAATCAAATGCTGCATCTAGCAATTTCTTGGCCTTCAATATCTTGCAACTTCGGAAAAGCAGGGCCCATCACCATTGAATAGGCTTAAGATATTCTACACGCGACAGACTGAACACACCGTCATCATTAGGGAAGAGCAGGGGCACAATCATTAGTTCCGTTATTAATGTTGTGTACTATAGCGCGTGTGATAACATGTCTCTGTTGTAGGTTGTGGTCCTGACCAACTCCCCTCTAGAGGAGCAGCAGCGTGTTGGAGACTTCTGTCACTGTAACGGCATCAAGCTGGTGATCGCTGACACACGGGGACTCTTCGGACAGCTCTTCTGCGACTTCGGAGAGGAGATGCTGGTGATCGATACCAACGGAGAGCAGCCTCTCTCTGCTATGATCTCCATGATCACCAAGGTTAGTACCCTAGATCCCTGCGCCCTAGATCCCTGCGCCCTAGATCCCTGCGCCCTAGATCCCTGCGCCCTGAGTTCTGTCATCACCCAAGCTGGTATCCTACTAGATAGATCACATCTGGTTGGTGTACTTGTATCTCATTACCACTCATCTAGGTTTTCTATGTTGTGCTGATCTCATACCTGCTTCAGAGTAGTTTCTCTGTCTTTGTTAGGGGACATTTTGTGCCTATCAAATCCCCCTCTGTCATCTCAATCTCTCGTGTGTGTGTGTGTGTGTGTGTAGGACTCTTCAGGCGTAGTGACGTGTCTAGACGAGGCTCGCCACGGGTTTGAGAGTGGAGACTTCGTGACCTTCACCGAGGTCCAGGGCATGACTGAGCTCAACGGCTGCCAGCCAGTAGAAATCAAGACCCTGGGTGAGTCATATTTTATATTACATATTTTAACATTACAATATAACACAAACATTTTGGTTAATAAAAGATGTCCGTCCTCTTCCTCTAATGAAGGGATGATGATGCAATCATTGGAAGGAAGGAAATCTGATTTCATTGGTCCTCAACACGCGGCTGTCCTTTAGTGTGTCCTCAACACGCGGCTGTCCTTTAGTGTGTCCTCAACACGCGGCTGTCCTTTAGTGTGTCCTCAACACGCGGCTGTCCTTTAGTGTGTCCTCAACACGCGGCTGTCCTTTAGTGTGTCCTCAACACGCGGCTGTCCTTTAGTGTGTCCTCAACACGCGGCTGTCCTTTAGTGTGTCCTCAACACGCGGCTGTCCTTTAGTGTGTCCCCAACACGCGGCTGTCCTTTGTGTCCTCAACACGCGGCTGTCCTTTGTGTCCTCAACACGCGGCTGTCCTTTGTGTCCTCAACACGCGGCTGTCCTTTGTGTCCTCAACACGCGGCTGTCCTTTGTGTCCTCAACACGCGGCTGTCCTTTGTGTCCTCAACACGCGGCTGTCCTTTGTGTCCTCAACACGCGGCTGTCCTTTGTGTCCTCAACACGCGGCTGTCCTTTGTGTCCTCAACACGCGGCTGTCCTTTGTGTCCTCAACACGCGGCTGTCCTTTGTGTCCTCAACACGCGGCTGTCCTTTGTGTCCTCAACACGCGGCTGTCCTTTGTGTCCTCAACACGCGGCTGTCCTTTGTGTCCTCAACACGCGGCTGTCCTTTGTGTCCTCAACACGCGGCTGTCCTTTGTGTCCTCAACACGCGGCTGTCCTTTAGTGTGTCCTCAACACGCGGCTGTCCTTTAGTGTGTCCTCAACACGCGGCTGTCCTTTAGTGTGTCCTCAACACGCGGCTGTCCTTTAGTGTGTCCCCAACACGCGGCTGTCCTTTGTGTCCTCAACACGCGGCTGTCCTTTGTGTCCTCAACACGCGACTGTCCTTTGTGTCCTCAACACGCGGCTGTCCTTTACTGTGTCCTCAACACGCGGTTGCCCTTTCATTCAGAATAGTGGAGTTCGCTGTGAGTTTGCCTGCTGCACCAGAGCTATTTAAATCTGAAGCATTCGTTGCCTTTGAATAATAATAATATATAATAATATTTCCTGACTGAAAGGTGAACCACTTTCGTATGACCGTTTAACTCGGATGGCCAAAGTTACCTCGCAAACTACTCAAACCTGCTTCCCAGGATACCCTTCAGTTTGTGTCGTCGTGGGTTGGGAAATAGCGCCATTAACATGACTTAGTACTGGCGTGGCAATGACTTAGGAGGTGGCAAGTCTGCTCAAACAGTACTGGAACCAGGCTGCTGCCGTGGCAACTGCCCTGGTCCCCGGGAACCGGGCTACGGCTGCATCTTTTAAAGGCATTCTTTCATTCATCCATCTCTCTCTGTCCCCCTCTCTCTCTCTGTCCCCCTCTCTCTCTCTGTCCCCCTCTCTCTCTCTGTCCCCCTCTCTCTCTCTGTCCCCCTCTCTCTCTCTGTCCCCCTCTCTCTCTCTGTCCCCCTCTCTCTCTCTGTCCCCCTCCCTCTCTCTGTCCCCCTCTCTCCCTCTCTCTGTCCCCCTCTCTCTCTGTCCCCCTCTCTCCCTCTCTCTCTGTCCCCCTCTCTCCCTCTCTCTCTGTCCCCCTCTCTCCCTCTCTCTCTCTGTCCCCCTCTCTCCCTCTCTCTCTCTGTCCCCCTCTCTCCCTCTCTCTCTCTGTCCCCCCCTCTCTCTGTCCCCCTCTCTCTCTCTGTCCCCCTCTCTCTCTCTCTCTCTGTCCCCCTCTCTCTCTCTCTCCTGTCCCCCTCTCTCTCTCTCTCTGTCCCCCTCTCTCTCTCTCTCTCCGTCCCCCCTCTCTCTCTCTCTCTCCGTCCCCCTCTCTCTCTCTCTCCCCTCTCTCTCTCTCTCCCTCCGTCTCTCTCTCTCTCTCTCTCTCCGTCCCCCCCTCTCTCTCTCTCTCTCTCTCCGTCCCCCCTCTCTCTCTCTCTCTCTCCGTCCCCCCTCTCTCTCTCTCTCTGTCCCCCTCTCTCTCTCTCTCTCTCTCCGTCCCCCTCTCTCTCCCTCCGCCCCCTCTCTCTCCCTCCGTCCCCCTCTCTCTCCCTCCGTCCCCCTCTCTCTCTCTCTCTCTCTCCCTCCGTCCCCCTCTCTCTCTCTCTCTCTGTCCCCCTCTCTCCGTCCAGGCCCCTACACCTTCAGTATCTGTGACACCACAGGTTTCTCCGACTACGTCAGGGGGGGCATCGTCTCTCAGGTCAAGATGCCCCAGAAGGTGGCCTTCGTAAGTACCTCCACGTTGTCTTCGTGTCATGGTGTGATGGCCAGGTACCTGGTGGATCATTTTTGAACATGTGGTGGTTCTCATTAGAACATTATTGTCTGCGTTTACACAAGCAGCCCAATTCTGATCATTTGCCCTATTATTTGCACAAGTTGATCTGATTGGTCAAAAGACCAAGTGTTAGTGTTTAATATAATAAACGATCAGATTTGGGCAACACAGCCTCTGTTACTGGGACTCTTGTAATTTCCCATCTGAATGCATACGGCTTTTCCACAAGTAGTTAACCTGTCAACTACTAGCCAGGCGCTGCTCTTTCTCTGGCTCTTATCCCTGTCGGTCTCTCCTCCCCCCTCTCTGTAGAAACCCCTGACTGTGTCCATGGCAGAGCCAGAGTTTGTGCTGATCCCTGTCGTTCTCTCCTCCCCCCTCTCTGTAGAAACCCCTGACTGTGTCCATGGCAGAGCCAGAGTTTGTGCTGACAGACAAGTTTGCCAGGACAGTTTGCTTCCAGGCTCTACACAGCTACCAGAGGACAGGCTTCCCAAGCCCTTCACCTGGGCTTCCAGGCTCTACACAGCTACCAGAGGAAACACAGCAGGCTTCCCAAGCCCTGGTGCCAGGTACACACACACACACACCTGTACCTGGGCTTCCAGGCTCTACACAGCTACCAGAGGAAACACAGCAGGCTTCCCAAGCCCTGGTGCCACACACACACACACCTGTACCTGGGCTTCCAGGTGCGTCAAGTTTAGTAACTTCTTATGCTTTATTTTTTTCCCTTGTGTGAAAAAACGCAGCCAGTAAGTTTAACCTGTTAGTTATCTAAGTGAATTAACAAGGTGACTGGGCGTCCTAGTGTGTTGGCTGTCTGCCGCGTTTGAGAAGGTTGGCTGTCTGCCGCGTTTGAGAAGGTTGGCTGTCTGCCGCGTTTGAGAAGGTTGGCTGTCTGCCGCGTTTGAGAAGGTTGGCTGTCTGCCGCGTTTGAGAAGGTTGGCTGTCTGCCGCGTTTGAGAAGGTTGGCTGTCTGCCGCGTTTGAGAAGGTTGGCTGTCTGCCGCGTTTGAGAAGGTTGGCTGTCTGCCGCGTTTGAGAAGGTTGGCTGTCTGCCGCGTTTGAGAAGGTTGGCTGTCTGCCGCGTTTGAGAAGTCAAAGCTCTTTGGATGAGTTCTCTGTACAGATGCCAATATCTCGATTTCTTTGCACAAGGTTGGCTGCTGCTTCAGGACTGGCTGTTCATTTCAGATGTTATTGGCCTCTACACATGGTTAGCAGATGGTTGTTGGTTACACATGGTTGGCAGATGTTAATGGTCACATACACATGGTTAGCAGATGTTGGCTGTCACATACACATGGTTGAGATGTTAATGGTCACATACACATGGTTAGCAGATGTTATTGGTCCTCATACACATGGTTAGCAGATGTTATTGGTCACATGGTTTGCAGATGTTGGCTGGTCACATGGTTAGCAGATGTTGGCTGGTCACATGCGTTAGCAGATGTTATTGGTCCTCATACACATGGTTTGAGATGGTTGGTCACATCACATGGTTTGAGAAGTTAATGGTCTGTCACATGGTTAGCAGATGTTTTGGTCACATGGTTTGAGATGTTAATGGTCTGCGTTTAGCAGATGTTATTGGTCCTCATCACATGGTTAGAGATGTTAATGGTCACATGGTTGAGATGGTTGGTCACATACACATGGTTGAGAGGTTATTGGTCCTCATACACATGGTTAGCAGATGTTATTGGTCCTCATACACATGGTTAGCAGAAGGTTGGCTGTCACATGGTTTGAGATGGTTGGTCCTCATACACATGGTTTGAGAAGGTTAATGTCTCACGTTTAGAAGGTTGGCTGATGTTATTGGTCACATGGTTAGCTGATGTTATTGGTCCAGAGACTACTGTTCATTTCAGATGTTATTGGTCCTCATACACATGGTTAGCAGATGTTAATGGTCACATGGTTAGCAGATGTTAATGGTCACATGGTTAGCAGATGTTAATGGTCACATGGTTAGCAGATGTTAATGGTCACATGGTTAGCAGATGTTAATGGTCACATGGTTAGCAGATGTTAATGGTCACATGGTTAGCAGATGTTAATGGTCACATGGTTAGCAGATGTTAATGGTCACATGGTTAGCAGATGTTATTGGTCCTCATACACATGGTTAGCAGATGTTATTGGTCACATACTCATGGTTAGCAGATGTTATTGGTCACATGGTTCAGATGTTATTGGTCTCATACACATGGTTAGCAGATGTTATTGGTCCTCATACACATGGTTAGCAGATGTTATTGGTCCACATACACATGGTTAGCAGATGTTATTGGTCACATACTCATGGTTAGCAGATGTTATTGGTCCTCATACACATGGTTAGCAGATGTTATTGGTCACATACACATGGTTAGCAGATGGTAATGCGAGTGTAGCGAAATGCTTGTGCTTCTAGTTCCGACAATGCAGTGATAACCAACAAGTAATCTAACTAACAATTCCAAAACTACTGTCTTATACACAGTGTAAGGGGATAAGGAACATGTACATAAGGATATATGAATGAGTGATGGTACAGAGCGGCATAGACAAGATACAGTAGATGGTATCTAGTACAGTATATACATATAGATATGAGATGAGTAATGTAGGGTATGTAAACAAAGTGGCATAGTTTAAAGTGACTAGTGATACATGTCTTTCATCTAATTTATTAAAGTGGCTAGAGATTTAAGTCTGTTGGCAGCAGCCCCTCACTGTGATGGCTGTTAGATTTGAGTCTGTGTGTTGGCAGCAGCCCCTCACTGTGATGGCTGTTAGATTTGAGTCTGTGTGTTGGCAGCAGCCTCTCACTGTGATGGCTGTTAGATTTGAGTCTGTGTGTTGGCAGCAGACCCTCACTGTGATGGCTGTTAGATTTGAGTCTGTGTGTTGGCAGCAGACCCTCACTGTGATGGCTGTTAGATTTGAGTCTGTGTGTTGGCAGCAGACCCTCACTGTGATGGCTGTTAGATTTGAGTCTGTGTGTTGGCAGCAGCCTCTCACTGTGATGGCTGTTAGATTTGAGTCTGTGTGTTGGCAGCAGCCTCTCACTGTGATGGCTGTTAGATTTGAGTCTGTGTGTTGGCAGCAGCCTCTCACTGTGATGGCTGTTAGATTTGAGTCTGTGTGTTGGCAGCAGCCTCTCACTGTGATGGCTGTTAGATTTGAGTCTGTGTGTTGGCAGCAGCCTCTCACTGTGATGGCTGTTAGATTTGAGTCTGTGTGTTGGCAGCAGCCTCTCACTGTGATGGCTGTTAGATTTGAGTCTGTGTGTTGGCAGCAGCCTCTCACTGTGATGGCTGTTAGATTTGAGTCTGTGTGTTGGCAGCAGCCCCTCACTGTGATGGCTGTTAGATTTGAGTCTGTGTGTTGGCAGCAGCCTCTCACTGTGATGGCTGTTAGATTTTCCGGTAGCGCCTACCTATTTATGCATGACTGAGTTGAACTGCCTTTCTTGCCAATTTTAATATTTTTTCTGTTTGTGCTCGTTAGCGTATTTTATTACTTGTGCAAATGTTATCTTTCCGGTAATAGACACCCAATGGGCTTTTTGTGTGTTTTCTGGCACCCCCTTGTGTGCGAAGCCGGTAATACTGTAAATCCAAGGATGATAGAAGGAATGGCGATATGTAAATCTGGTTAGCGCTCAACCCTACCTGACACACACTGATAATCACATTCATTTCCATTGCACTCATGCAGGATCTTTTGACTGAGTAAATATGTTCAGCTTATTTTCTACTTCCTGTTTTAGCTTCTTTATTCTAGTTATTTAGTAGCACCCACTATTTCCTGCCTAGCATTCTAGCTGCCTTTCAAAAAAGTTTGAGTGCTTTTCTTTGTGTTCCAGGCTGATGGAGAGGAGTTGGTGTCCCTGGCTAAAGAGGTTAACTCCAGCCAGACGGGGTCAGCCAAAGTGGACGAGCTGGATGACAAGCTCATTAAGAAACTGGCCTTCGTCTCCGCCGGCGACCTGGCACCAATCAACGCTTTCATTGGTGGACTGGCCGCACAGGAAGTTCTGAAGGTAAGGAGCCGCTCGCTTCCGGTCAGAGCTATTTCTGCTTTCTGTGTTCCTACTGTTCTTTATGTTGTCCGACACCTTGTGGGGGAGAGAATCGTGTTTTGGTTTTATTTCACCTTTATTTAACCAGTTGAACAAGTTCTCATTTACTTAACCAGGTAGGCCAGTTGAACAAGTTCTCATTTACTTAACCAGATAGGCCAGTTGAACAAGTTATATGTACATGTAGGTAGAGTTATTAAAGCGACTATACATAGATAATAACAGAGTAGCAGTAACATAACAATAGCGAGGCTACATACAGGGGGAACCGGTACAGAGTCGATGTGCAGGAGCACCGGTTAATCGAGGTAATATGTACATGTAGGTAGAGTTATTAAAGTGACTACATAGATAATAACAGAGTAGCAGCAGCGTAGACGAGGGGGGGGTTCAAATAGTCTGTTAGCCATCAGCTGTTCAGGAGTCTTATGGCTTGGGGGTAGAAGCTGCTTTAGAAGCCTCCTGGACCTAGACTTAGCGCTCCGGTACCGCTTGCTGTGCGGTACCGGAGAGAACAGTCTGTTGGCTGGATCCTTGATCATTTTTAGGACACCACCTGGTATAGAGGTCCTGGATGGCAGGAAGCTTGGCCCCGGTGATGTGCTGGGCTGTTCGCACTACCCTCTGTAGTGCTTTGCGGTCAGAGGCTGAGTAGTTGCCAAACCAGGCAGTGATGCAACCATGCTCTCGATGGTGCATCTGTAGAACCTTTTGAGGATCTGAGGACCCATGACAAATCTTTTCAGTCTCCTGAAGGGGATTCGGTGTTGTTGTGCCCTCTTCACGACTGTCTTGGTTTGCTTGGACCATGTTAGTTTGTTGATGTGGACAACAAGGAACTTGAAGCTCTCAACCTGCTTCCACTACAGCCCTGTCGATGAGAATGGGGGCGTTCTCGATCCTCCTTTTCCTGTAGTCCATAATTATCTCCTTTGTCTTGATCACATTGAGGGAGAGGTTGTTGTCCTGGCACCACACTGCCAGGTCACTGACCATCTCCCTATAGGCTGTCTCATCGTTGTCGGTGATCAGGTCTACCACTGTTGTGTCGTAATGATGGTGTTGGAGTCGTGCCCTTGCCATGCAGTCATGAGTGAACAGGGAGTACAGGAAGGGACTGAGCACGCACCCCTGAGGCGCCCCTGTGTTGAGGATCAGCGTGGCGCATGTGGTGTTACCTACCCTCACCACCTGGGGGAGGCCCGTCAGGAAGTCCAAGATCCAGTTGCAGAGGGAGGTGTTTAGTCTAGGGTCCTTAGCTTACTGATGAGCTTTGAGGGCACTATGGTGTTGAACGCTGAGCTGTAGTCAATGAATAGCATTCTCACATAGGTGTTCATTTTGTGTTATTTGCCTCAAAACTAGCATAAAAGTAGTTTAGCTCGTCTGGTAGGCTCGTGTCACTGGGCAGCCGTACTGTCTGGAGTCATCCTATCTAACTAGCTTGACTAAGGATGTTGCAGAGCTGTCTGACTAAACTATGTATTATCTCTACCATCTCACGTTATCTCTGTTCTCCCTGTACTGTCTCTAGTCATCCTATCTAACTAGCCTGACTAAGGATGCTGCAGAGCTGTCTGACTAAACTATGTTACTACTACTTCAAAGTGTCCAGAGATATTCCTCATGTGGTCTGTGTATCTAACCGAGTATCTGTCCAGAGATATTCCTCATGTGGTCTG
Organism: Oncorhynchus gorbuscha; assembly: GCF_021184085.1. Taxonomy (NCBI): domain Eukaryota; kingdom Metazoa; phylum Chordata; class Actinopteri; order Salmoniformes; family Salmonidae; genus Oncorhynchus; species Oncorhynchus gorbuscha. The sequence goes on along the minus strand of NC_060175.1, from coordinate 106,415,584 downwards.
TGTATCTAACCGAGTATCCGTCCAGAGATATTCCTCATGTGGTCTGTGTATCTAACTGTGTATCTGTCCAGATTGTCTCTATATGATGACGAGATGCTCATGTCTCTAACAATGGAAGTCGTTGCCAGGACGTTAGGCGACAAGCTGAGATCCAAAATAATCCCACAGAAACTCATTGATCTTATTTTGGACAGATTCTGATCAGTCTCAGAGCTGGAATAAGTCCATTGTAGTTAATTACCATGTTTGCGCGCTGAATATTTGCTTAATGAGAACTACAACTCCCTACAGGAATGTTCATGCCCATAATGCTGTAGCTGTACAGTATTATAACTGTGTGTGTGTGTGTGTGTATGTGTGTCCTAGGCATGTACAGGGAAGTTCATGCCCATAATGCAGTGGCTGTATTTTGATGCTCTGGAGTGTCTGTCTGAGGAAGAGGGAGGAGCCATGCTCACTGAGGAGGACTGTGCCCCTGTGAGTATACACCACACACACACACGCACACCTACCACACACGCACACCTACCACACACGCACACCTACCACACACGCACACCTACCACACACGCACACCTACCACACACGCACACCTACCACACACGCACACCTACCACACACGCACACCTACCACACACGCACACCTACCACACACGCACACCTACCACACACGCACACCTACCACACACGCACACCTACCACACACGCACACCTACCACACACGCACACCTACCACACACGCACACCTACCACACACACTAGCTGGTTGGGTCGTGATTATCATATATGTGAATTTGTTAAATATGTAGTGCTGTTGTGTCTTGTATGACAAATCTTTTTTTAAATTATTGATATGATTTATCACACTAACACAACCCCCCCCCCCCCCCACACACTCACTCACTCACACACACAGACACACACACAGACCCTGCAGATACAGAACACATGTTGTTGATGAAGTATAAACCCCCTCCCTCTCTAACCCCCCCCCCCCCCCCCCAGAGAAACAGTCGTTATGACGGCCAGATCGCTGTGTTTGGCTCCCAGCTGCAAGAGGAGTTGGCTAAACAACGTTACTTCCTGGTTGGGGCTGGCGCTATTGGCTGTGAGCTGCTGAAGAACTTTGCCATGATTGGATTGGCCAGCGGGGAGGGTGAGGTCATCGTGACGGACATGGACACCATAGAGAAATCCAACCTCAACAGACAGTTCCTCTTCAGGTGAGAGAGGAGGAGGAAGGGAGGGAGGAGGAGGGAGGGAGGAAGGAAGGGAGGAGGAGGGAGGAAGGGAGGAGGAGGGAGGGAGGGAGGAGGAGGAGGGAGGGGGAGGAGGGGGAGGGGAGGGAGGGAGGGAGGAGCAGGAGGGAGGAGGAGGGGAGGGAGGAGGAGGGGAGGGAGGAGGCAGGAGGGAGGGAGGGAGGCGGCAGGAGGGAGGGAGGGAGGCGGGAGGGAGGAGGAGGCGGGAGGGAGGAGGAGGAGGGGGAGGGAGGAGGAGGCGGGAGGGAGGAGGAGGCGGGAGGGAGGAGGGAGGAGGGAGGGGAGGAGGAGGAGGAGGGGGAGGGAGGAGGAGGAGGAGGGAGGAGGAGGAGGAGGGAGGAGGAGGAGGGGAGGGAGGGAGGGAGGAGGAGGGGAGGAGGAAGGGAGGGAGGAGGAGGAGGGGGAGGGAGGGAGGAGGAGGAGGAGGAGGAAGGAGGGAGGGAGGGAGGGAGGGAGGAGGGAGGGAGGAGGGAGGAGCAGGAGGGAGGGAGGGAGGAGCAGGAGGGAGGGAGGGAGGAGAAGGGAGGGAGGGAGGAGGGAGGAAGGGAGGGAGGGAGGGGGGAGGGAGGGAGGGAGGGAGGAGGAAGGGAGAGGGGGAGGGAGGAGGAGGAGGAAGGGAGGGAAGGAGGGAGGGGGAGGGAGGGAGGAGGCTAGTACCATGAGGTTTTATATAATGTGTGAAAAGCCCATCTCTTTTATCTTGGCCTTCAGTCAGTGTTTTGACTGTTATGGACATTGTATGTGTTCCTAATGACACCCTGTTTACTTTATAGTGCACTACTACTGATCTGGGGTCATTTCATAGTGCCCTATACAGGGAGGACGATACCATGTAATTATTCATCTTTTGTCACTTATTTTGTAAAGTGTTGCGTGTTTAAATAGTTGTTTTGGTTTGTATTCAGGCCGTGGGACGTGACGAAGATGAAGAGCGAGACTGCGGCGGCGGCGGTGAAGCAGATGAACCCGTCCATCCGGATCACGGGACACCAGAACCGCGTCGGGCCCGACACCGAGCGAGTCTACGATGACGACTTCTTCGAGAGCCTCCACGGAGTCGCAAACGCTCTGGACAACGTCGACGCACGTAAGACTTCCTGTTGCTGTGTGTAACGTACGGAGGTAGAACACAGACTTCCTGTTCCCATTTGTTGCTGTGTGTAACGTACGGAGGTAGAACACAGACTTCCTGTTCCCATTTGTTGCTGTGTGGAACGTACGGAGGTAGAACACAGACTTCCTGTTCCCATTTGTTGCTGTTCCCATTTGTTGCTGTGTGGAACGTACGGATGTAGAACATAGACTTCCTGTTCCCATTTGTTGCTGTGTGGAACGTATGGAGGTAGAACATAGAATTCCTGATGGAAGTCTAGGGTGATATATTTCTGGGGTTTACATGGTAAAACAGGGTGATATATTTCTGGGGTTTACATGGTAAAACAGGGTGATATATTTCTGGGGCAGGCGACAAGCCGAGGTCCAAAATAAACCCAGAGAAACTCATTGGACTTATTGTTGACACATGTTGGCGAAAGTGAAACATCTGGCTTTGCCTCTTTCTCTCAAGCCCCTCCCCCTACCACTCACAACAGCAAAGATGAGAGCTCACTTCCTCTCTGAAAACAAGCCTTTTCAACTCCCTGTGTGCTGTAACAGAGGATAAATGCATCCTGTTTGTCTTAACTACTCAAATTGCGTGCTGAACAGACCATGCTAAAACGGGACATGAGCATAGGTTCTGGGAAATGAATGCTCAATCTGTTACGCGCATCGTTACAATACCACATACTGCTAGCAGCATTTTATCCAAAGGCCGTTGTACTAGCTGTCTACTCCGTGTTTTAGCTACTCACCAGGACGTGGGTTTGAGTGTTTTCATGTATGGAGCGCCGTTTTACGTGTCAAAAAAAGATAAATACGCTTTTTAATTCGACATGTCAAATCACACAATTCTATTATAGATAGTGATGAATCGGCACGTGCAAGACAAGCGCCACTACTACTATCAGCAGCACTGTCAAAGCTGTAAAAAAAAAGTCTGCAAACAAGCACACACCGGCCACGAACGACGTGTTTACAATACCGCAATGGTAATAAGGCATTATTTGTTTGACCGCAACTTCTGGGGTAGCTAGCTTTAGCTTGGTAGCTAGCTTTAGCTTGGTAGCTAGCTTTAGCTTGGTAGCTAGCTTTAGCTTGGTAGCTAGCTTTAGCTTGGTAGCTAGCTTTAGCTTGGTAGCTAGCTTTAGCTTGGTTGCTGGCTTTAGCTTGGTTGCTAGCTTTAGCTTGGTTGCTGGCTTTAGCTTGGTTGCTGGCTTTAGCTTGGTAGCTGGCTTTAGCTTGGTTGCTAGCTTTAGCTTGGTAGCTGGCTTTAGCTTGGTTGCTAGCTAGCACCAATACAACCAGCCTGAAAACAATGACCAGTAGAAACTGCAGTCATTTCATTATCCTTAACAATGATTTAGGAATCCTTGTAAGTATTAGCTAGGTTGCCACTTGTTGTTCGCCTAGTGAAATTGAACTTCAGTTCATGAAAATAAATAGCTAGCCAGCTACTTAACCCTGTTGCCCAAAGCTAACATTATAAGGAGCCAGCTACTTAACCCTGTTGCCCAAAGCTAACATTATAAGGAGCCAGCTACTTAACCCTGTTGCCCAAAGCTAACATTATAAGGAGCCAGCTACTTAACCCTGTTGCCCAAAGCTAACATTATAAGGAGCCAGCTACTTAACCCTGTTGCCCAAAGCTAACATTATAAGGAGCCAGCTACTTAACCCTGTTGCCCAAAGCTAACATTATAAGGAGCCAGCTACTTAACCCTGTTGCCCAAAGCTAACATTATAAGGAGCCAGCTACTTAACCCTGTTGCCCAAAGCTAACATTATAAGGAGCCAGCTACTTAACCCTGTTGCCCAAAGCTAACATTATAAGGAGCCAGCTAGCTTCATCTGGCTAGTGAGGCTCGACTGGACCGGGTTATGTGTTGTGCAGCTAGCCACAATAAGAATTAGGCACAATAGTGGAATTTGTGGTTTCCGTCCAAATAAAAATACCTCTTTGAAAGTGACCCAGAAGGTTACAATTGGTGTCATGTTTAGACTTGATAATGTCACACAAGGTTGGAATGTGAAGCAATGAAATGGGTTTTCAGTCTACTCAATATCCAAGATATGCTTTTCCAACGTCCTCCTCGGGTATCTGACTCCAAAACATCCACGCAGTATTGTTTTTCCTCAGGAATAGTGTTCAATACACATCGTTTGACAAAAAATATGGCTCAATTCAGTTGTTTCAGGGTCCGGTAATGTTCTCTGGGTGTCACTGAGTAGACTGATACCCCATGTCATTGATCCACAATCCATAGGTAAGGCTGTACAGTGAAATAAGGACGCCCCACAATGCAATTCTAAAGTCTAATACATCCAGTGTGATTTCAACAGCTTTTTGTCTTTTTTAAATTATTTTTTCTAACATTCCAACCTTGTTTATTATGATCTATTTAATTTTTAATTATGGGAATATTATATTTGTATTCATTTGCATCACTGTCAATTACATACTTTTATTTTGAAGGCTAACCAGCAAAGTCCACTATTGTGGCTCATCCTTATTGTGGCTAGCTTCACATAGATGGGTCCGACCACCATGAATGAAATAAGAACTAGGGTTGTTTTTGATGATGACACCTAGCTATATAGCTACTGAAACAGATGTTGTTTTGGAAGCCCCTGTTAGTCATATTGTCTGTCCTGTAGGTATGTATATGGACCGGAGGTGTGTCTACTACAGGAAGCCCCTGTTAGTCATATTGTCTGTCCTGTAGGTATGTATATGGACCGGAGGTGTGTCTACTACAGGAAGCCCCTGTTAGTCATATTGTCTGTCCTGTAGGTATGTATATGGACTGGAGGTGTGTCTACTACAGGAAGCCCCTGTTAGTCATATTGTCTGTCCTGTAGGTATGTATATGGACCGGAGGTGTGTCTACTACAGGAAGCCCCTGTTAGTCATATTGTCTGTCCTGTAGGTATGTATATGGACCGGAGGTGTGTCTACTACAGGAAGTCCCTGTTAGTCATATTGTCTGTCCTGTAGGTATGTATATGGACTGGAGGTGTGTCTACTACAGGAAGTCCCTGTTAGTCATATTGTCTGTCCTGTAGGTATGTATATGGACCGGAGGTGTGTCTACTACAGGAAGCCCCTGTTAGAGTCCGGGACTCTGGGCACCAAGGGAAACGTGCAGGTGGTCATCCCCTTCCTGACCGAGTCATACAGCTCCTCCCAGGACCCCCCGGAGAAGTCCATCCCCATCTGCACGCTGAAGAACTTCCCCAACGCCATCGAACACACCCTGCAGGTAACACACACCCTGCAGGTAACACACACCCTGCAGGTAACACACACCCTGCAGGTAACACACACACACACACACACACCCTGCAGGTAACACACACCCTGCAGGTAACACACACCCTGCAGGTAACACACACCCTGCAGGTAACACACACCCTGCAGGTAACACACACCCACACACACACCCTGCAGGTAACACACACACACACACACACCCTGCAGGTAACACACACACACACACACACACCCTGCAGGTAACACACACACACACACACACACACACACACACACACACACACACACACACACACACACACACACACACCCTGCAGGTAACACACACACACACACACCCTGCAGGTAACACACACACCCTGCAGGTACGTCCTTTATATGCAGTGTGTGTGGTAACTCTCGTCTCTCCCTCGTCTCCAGTGGGCCCGGGATGAGTTTGAGGGTCTCTTTAAACAGCCATCGGAGAATGCCATGCAGTACCTCACGTAAGTCCACCAATTTAGCATGTTTCAACATTTTACCTGCTGTGGTTTGTGTTTATCTACCTTTTTCAGTTTGAATGAAGACGGATGTTATCTTGGTGTCAAATCACTAGCTGACAACCCCGTTGCCTTTTTGGGGATCGATTGAGACATGACCAGTAGTTGTTAACGGTGATAATTATTCCGCCACCGCAAAGAGAAATGCATCAGTTATATAAACGTTTTTCCAATGATCTCCGTTTCTCTGTGGCGTCTGAAACTATTTTTAAATTGTCGTAGTCTCGTGGTTCTGATACTCGACCCAGATAGGTGTTGGAGGTGGTCTGGACCCGTTTAGTATCGACTGTGTTGCTGTTTCCTGACCTAGTGATGCTAAGTTCCTGGAGAGGACCCTGAAGCTGCCTGGAGCCCAGCCCCTAGAGGTGTTGGAGGCCGTCTATAAGAGCCTGGTGACGGACTGCCCTCACAGCTGGGCCGACTGTGTCACCTGGGCCCGACACCACTGGCAGTGTCAGTACAGCAACAACATCTGTCAACTACTGCACAACTTCCCCCCAGAACAGGTACATGGAGCACTGATACACACACACACACACACACACACACACACACACACACACACACACACACACACACACACACACTGTTACACACACTGTTACACACACTGTTACACACACACACATACTGTTGTTGAAATGTGGTTTTGTTGTACTGATCAATGCTCTTCTCTCAGCTGACCAGCTCTGGCGCCCCCTTCTGGTCCGGTCCAAAGAGATGTCCTCACCCTCTAGAGTTCAGTACCAGCAACGTGAGTCCTTTACCCCGTCTCCCGTCCCCGTGTCTCCCCCTGTCCCTGTCCCCCGTGTCTCCCCCCCCCCGTCTCCCCGTGTCTCCCCCTGTCCCCGTCTCAACCCTGTCCACGGTTGGAGACTGTCTCCTCTCTCTCTCCAGCACCTCCATATGGACTATGTGGTGTCAGGAGCCAACTTGTTTGCCCAGTCGTACGGCATGCAGGGCTCTACCGACCGTGTCGCCGTGGCTAAGATCCTGGACAGCCTATCGGTGCCCACCTTCGTCCCCAGGTCAGGGGTCAAGATCCACGTCTCCGACCAGGAGCTGCAGAGCGCTAACGCCAACGTCGGTGAGGATGGGATTGATTTTATTTGATAAGGAAGCATCTATGGAAGGCTGCTCCAGACAATGGGGTCTGGTGACGTAGAAACACAATGGGGTCTGGTGACGTAGAAACACAATGGGGTCTGGTGACGTAGAAACGCAATGGGGTCTGGTGGGGTCTGGGGTCTGGTGACGTAGAATGGGGTCTGGTGACGTAGAAACACAATGGGGTCTGGTGACGTAGAAAAATGGGGTCTGGTGACGTAGAAACAATGGGGTCTGGTGACGTAGAAACACAATGGGGTCTGGTGACGAAAGAAACGTAGAAACAATGGGGTCTGGTGACGTAGAAACGCAATGGGGTCTGGTGACGTAGAAACACAATGGGGTCTGGTGACGTAGAAACACAATGGGGTCTGGTGACGTAGAAACACAATGGGGTCTGGTGACGTAGAAACACAATGGGGTCTGGTGACGTAGAAACACAATGGGGTCTGGTGACGTAGAAACGCAATGGGGTCTGGTGACGTAGAAACGCAATGGGGTCTGGTGACGTAGAAACACAATGGGGTCTGGTGACGTAGAAACGCAATGGGGTCTGGTGACGTAGAAACGCAATGGGGTCTGGTGACGTAGAAACGCAATGGGGTCTGGTGACGTAGAAACGCAATGGGGTCTGGTGACGTAGAAACGCAATGGGGTCTGGTGACGTAGAAACGCAATGGGGTCTGGGTGACGTAGAAACACAATGGGGTCTGGTGACGTAGAAACGCAATGGGGTCTGGTGACGTAGAAACACAATGGGGTCTGGGTGACGTAGAAACACAATGGGGTCTGGGTGACGTAGAAACACAATGGGGTCTGGGTGACGTAGAAACACAATGGGGTCTGGTGACGTAGAAACACAATGGGGTCTGGGTGACGTAGAAACACAATGGGGTCTGGGTGACGTAGAAACACAATGGGGTCTGGTGACGTAGAAACACAATGGGGTCTGGTGACGTAGAAACACAATGGGGTCTGGTGACGTAGAAACACAATGGGGTCTGGTTATAGTCAACCTTCTCCCTGTGGGGATGTAGAAACAGTAGTTGAAGGGGAATCTGTAGGAGGCCGTTGGCGCGCAGGCGTGAGGTGTCCTCAGAAATGATTTCTAACTCTGTGTTTGCTGCTGAATGAAGTCCCAAGGCTTGAATGAGAAACGTCCAGGTTCCTTTCTGACTGAAGACGGTTGTTTGAAGTGTCTTCCTAAGAGGGAATAATAACCACGGACTGTTATGTGTTAGGAAGACAGCTCCCATCTGAGATGACCCTACTACATATCTCATTGGTCACTTTCCTTGTCTGTAAACCAATCGACACCGTCTGTGTAGGCCTAACCTTCCTGTGTGTGTGTGTGTGTGTGTGTGTGTGTGTGTGTGTGTGTGTGTGTGTGTGTGTGTGTGTGTGTGTGTGTGTGTGTGTGTGTGTGTGTGTGTGTGTGTGTGTGTGTGTGTGTGTGTGTGTGTGTGTGTGTGTGTGTGTGCGTGTGTCTGCGTGTGTCTGCGTGTGTGTGTGTCTGCGTGTGTCTGCGTGTGTCTGCGTGT
>NC_060175.1:106374266-106401766 GCF_021184085.1 Oncorhynchus gorbuscha | reverse complement strand
CCATCTCTCCCCATCTCTCCCCTCTCCCTCCCTCCCCATCTCTCCCCTCTCTCCCTCCCTCCCCATCTCTCTCCCTCCCTCTCTCCCTCCCTCCATAGTACTATGAGATTGACTGGTCTCTGTGGGATCGTTTTGAGGTGAAGGGTCTGCAGGCCAATGGAGAGGAGATGACCCTCCGACAGTTCCTGGACTACTTCAAGGTACTGAGTCTGTGCAGAGTCTCTGTTTTTAGGTGGACTTCCTCTTCCCCCTGTTCACCCTGCTGTCTCGGTGCTCTTCCCCCTGTTCACCCTGCTGTCTCGGTGCTCTTCCCCCTGTTCACCCTGCTGTCTCGGTGCTCTTCCCCCTGTTCACCCTGCTGTCTCGGTGCTCTTCCTCCTGTTCACCCTGCTGTCTCGGTGCTCTTCCCCCTGTTCACCCTGCTGTCTCGGTGCTCTTCCTCCTGTCACCCTGCTGTCTCGGTGCACTTCCTCCTCCTGTCACCCTGCTGTCTCGGTGCTCTTCCTCCTCCTGTCACGGTGCTCTTCCCCCTGTTCACCCTGCTGTCTCGGTGCTCTTCCCCTGTTCACCCTGCTGTCTCGGTGCTCTTCCCCCTGTTCACCCTGCTGTCTCGGTCTCTTCCCCTGTTCACCCTGCTGTCTCGGTGCTCTTCCTCCTCCTGTCACCCTGCTGTCTCGGTGCTCTTCCTCCTCCTGTCACCCTGCTGTCTCGGTGCTCCTCCTCCTGTCACCCTGCTGTCTCGGTGCCCTCCTCCTCCTGTCACCCCTGTCTGTCCTCCTCCTCCTGTCACCCTGCTGTCTCGGTGCTCTTCCTCCTTCACCCTGCTGTCTTCAGTGCTCTACTCCCCTGTTCACCCTGCTGTTTCATGCTCTTCCTCCTGTTCACCCTGCTGTCTCGGTGCTCTTCCCCCTGTTCACCCTGCTGTCTCCATGCTCTTCCTCCTCTCACCCTGCTGACCCTGCTGTCACCCTGGAGTCTCGGTGCTCTTCCTCCTCTCATCCTGCTGTCTTCCTCCTCTCTGTCACCCCTGTCTAGAATGAGCATCAGTCCTGGAGATCACCATGCTGTCTCGGTGAGTCTCCATGCTCACTGTCCTTCTTCATGCCTGTCACCCTGCTGTCTCGGTGTCTCCTCCTCTCCTCCTGTCACCCTGCTGAGAGGCTGCTGTTACCGTGAGTTCCGTGGTTTGTGTTCAGAAATATGGGACTTCCTGCACTGATTGAGAGGAATGTCTGAAATGGAAGAATCAATGTTTTATTGACAGTTAACAACAGGAAGGAGCAGAACTTAAAACATGAGAATCTGAAGTCTCCATGCTCTTCCTCCTCTCATCCTGCTGTCTTCCTCCCTCTGTCTCCCCTGTAGAATCATCAGTTGGAGATCCCTCCTCTCCTCCTGCTCTTCCTCCTCTCATCCTCCTGTCTCCTCCCTCTCTCTCCCCTGTAGAATGAGCATCTCACCATGCTGTCTCAGGGAGTCTCCATGCTCTACTCCTTCTTCATGCCTGCAGCCTCAAGGAGAGGCTGCTGTTACCGTGAGTTCCGTGGTTTGTGTTCCTGGGACTTCCTGCCTGATTGAGAGGAATGTCTGAAATGGAAGAATCCAGTTCTCCTCCTCTCTCCCCCCCCTCTCTCCTCCTCCTCTCCCCCCTCCTCTCCTCCTCTCCCCCTCCTCTCCTCCCTCCTCCCCCTCCCTCCTCCCTCCTCCTCCTCCTCTCCCCCTCCTCTCCCCTCCTCTCCCCTCTCCCCCTCCTCTCCCCCTCGTCTCCTCCTCTTCTCCACTCCTCCTCCTCTTCTCCTCCTCCTCTCCCCCTCTCCTCCTCTTCTCCTCTCCCCCTCTCCTCCTCCTCCTCCTCTCCCCCTCCTCCCTCCCCCTCCTCTCCCCCTCCTCCCCCCCCTCCTCTCCCCCCCTCCTCCTCTCCCCCCCTCCTCTCCCCCTCTCCTCCTCCTTCCCACTCCTCCTCCTCTCCCTCCTCCTCCTCTCCCCCTCTCTCCCTCCTCCTCTCCCTCCTCCTCTCCTCCTCCTCTCCTCTCCCCCTCCTCTCCCTCCCCTCCCTCTCCTCTCCCCCTCCTCTCCTCCTCTCCTCCCTCTCCCCCTCCTCTCCTCCTCTCCCCTCCTCCTCTCCTCCTCTCCTCTCCCCTCCTCCTCTCCTCTCTCTTCCCTCCCTCTCCTCTCCCCCTCCTCTCCTCCTCCTCTCCTCCCTCCTCCTCTTCTCCTCTCCTCCCCCTCCTCTCCCCTCTCCTCTCCCTCCTCTCCCCCTCCTCTCCTCTCCCTCTCCCTCCCCCTCCTCTCCCCTCCCTCTTCTCCTCTCCCCCTCCTCTCCCCCCCCCTCTCCTCTCTCCGCCTCTCCTCCTCTCGTCTTCTCCTCTCCTCCTCCTCTCCCACCTCCTCTCCAGGATGACAGAGATTGTGACCAAGGTTTCTAAGAAGAAGCTGGGGAAGCATGTGAAAGCTCTGGTGTTTGAGCTGTGCTGCAACGACCTGACTGACGAAGATGTGGAGGTTCCCTACGTCAGATACACCATCCGCTGAACCCACACACACACACACACACACACACACACACACACCACCGGGGAATCACTGAGGGAGGAGAGAAGAGAAGGCTTTGGACAAGTTACTTGGTTTAAATGGTTATTGGAGCACTGATTGGTTGAGAGGATGAGTCCAAAATGGCACCCTATTCCCTATATAGTACACGACTTTCGACCACTCAAAGTGTTGTATTGTATAGCGTGTCATTGGGGCTGGTGTTACCAGGCGCTGTGATGTGCTGAGGGATGAAGGAGTTTGTATATTGGACTTTTTAGACTTTCTGTGTATCTGCTTATTTTAATGCTATTAAGGGTTTAGTGTCTCTACCCTCTCCCTGTACCCTACCGCTCTAGTTCCCTGTACCCTACCGCTCTGGTTCCCTGTACCCTACCGCTCTAGTTCCCTCTCCCTGTACCCTAGCACTCTGGTTCCCTGTACCCTACCGCTCTGGTTCCCTGTACCCTAGCACTCTGGCTCCCTGTACCCTAGCGCTCTAGTTCCCTGTACCCTACCGCTCTGGTTCCCTCTCCCTGTACCCTAGCACTCTGGTTCCCTGTACCCTAGCGCTCTAGTTCCCTCTCCCTGTACCCTACCGCTCTAGTTCCCTGTACCCTACCGCTCTGGTTCCCTGTACCCTACCGCTCTAGTTCCCTGTACCCTACCGCTCTAGTTCCCTGTACCCTACCGCTCTAGTTCCCTGTACCCTACCGCTCTAGTTCCCTGTACCCTACCGCTCTAGTTCCCTGTACCCTACCGCTCTGGTTCCCTGTACCCTACCGCTCTGGTTCCCTGTACCCTACCACTCTGGTTCCCTGTACCCTAGCGCTCTAGTTCCCTCTCCCTGTACCCTACCGCTCTAGTTCCCTGTACCCTACCACTCTAGTTCCCTCTCCCTGTACCCTACCGCTCTGGTTCCCTGTACCCTACCGCTCTGGTTCCCTCTCCCTGTACCCTACCACTCTAGTTCCCTCTCCCTGTACCCTACCACTCTCTCTTGTCCCCTGTTGCTTTTTGCATTTTAAAACACCAGTCATGACATGACCCAGTAATGCCAAAAAAAAATAATTCAGGGTCTTCATGGTCAAATTTGTATAACAAGAAAGACCACCAATTTTCTCCCAAATCAAAATTACTGCCTTGCATTGTAGTTTGACTGTAAATACAGATCTGTGGTGAACCCCTGCCAGTCCTGGCCTCTGACCCCTGAGATGGGACCCCCCCCCCCAGGGTTAGTCCTGTAACAGGTCTATCGGGCTTTAAGGGAAAGGGGTCACATCACTTGAGCTTCTGTTTCCATTTGTTTCCTTTCGGGACTGACTAGTCTGCACCTTTTAGGATCATCAGCGCCGCTTCCTGTTTTGTTTTTGAACTCCAGTGACCCATTAGTGGTGGCAGAGTGGGAGGTGTAGTAGTTCTGGTATAGTTGTCATGGGAGCACTTTGTGTGATGAGTAGTGATGAATAAAGATGTAAAACATGGCGTGTCTCCTCTGTTCTGTTCACTAACACACACACACAACTTCTACAAATATGGGACTTCCTGCCCTGGGTTTCTATTGCAGCGCTAGCCTGCTCCCAGATCTGTTTGTCCTGTCTTCATCCTCTGGTCCCAGATCTGTGTCCTGTCTTCATCCTCTGGTCCCAGATCTGTTTGTCCTGTCTTCATCCTCTGGTCCCAGATCTGTTTGTGATGTAGAGTATTAATGGTCCACCCAGGGCTAGTGATCTGTATTAATGGTCCACCCAGGGATAGTGATCTGTATTAATGGTCCACCCAGGGCTAGTGATGTAGGGTTTTAATGGTCCACCCAGGGCTAGTGATGTAGAGTATTAATGGTTCACCCAGGGCTAGTGATGTTTATTAATGGTCCACCCAGGGCTAGTGATGTAGGGTTTTAATGGTCCACCCAGGGCTAGTGATGTAGGGTTTTAATGGTCCACCCAGGGCTAGTGATGTTTATTAATGGTCCACCCAGGGCTAGTGATGTGATGTTCACCCAGGGCTAGTGATGTTTTTAATGGTCCACCCAGGGCTAGTGATGTAGGGTTTTAATGGTCCACCCAGGGCTAGTGATGTAGAGTATTAATGGTTCACCCAGGGCTAGTGATGTTTATTAATGGTCCACCCAGGGCTAGTGATGTAGGGTTTTAATGGTCCACCCAGGGCTAGTGATGTAGGGTTTTAATGGTCCACCCAGGGCTAGTGATGTAGAGTATTAATGGTTCACCCAGGGCTAGTGATGTTTATTAATGGTCCACCCAGGGCTAGTGATGTAGAGTATTAATGGTTCACCCAGGGCTAGTGATGTTTATTAATGGTCCACCCAGGGCTAGTGATGTAGAGTATTAATGGTCCACCCAGGGCTAGTGATGTTTATTAATGGTCCACCCAGGGCTAGTGATGTAGGGTAGTAATGGTCCACCCAGGGCTAGTGATGTAGGGTAGTAATGGTCCACCCAGGGCTAGTGATGTAGAGTATTAATGGTCCACCCAGGGCTAGTGATGTAGGGTAGTAATGGTCCACCCAGGGCTAGTGATGTAGGGTAGTAATGGTCCACCCAGGGCTAGTGATGTAGGGTAGTAATGGTCCACCCAGGGCTAGTGATGTAGGGTAGTAATGGTCCACCCAGGGCTAGTGATGTAGGGTAGTAATGGTCCACCCAGGGCTAGTGATGTAGGGTAGTAATGGTCCACCCAGGGCTAGTGATGTGTATTAATGGTCCACCCAGGGCTAGTGATGTAGGGTTTTAATGGTCCACCCAGGGCTAGTGATGTAGGGTAGTAATGGTCCACCCAGGGCTAGTGATGTAATGTGATGATGAGTCACCCAGGGGTAGTTGTACAGTGCAGCTTTTTTAGAAAACCCAAAGTCATTTTGATTGTGATTATGCTATTTTCAGAGAGGGAACCATAACCTGGTGTCTTTTGGGTTTGTTTCTGCTTTGGCAAAGTCCTTGTGAAATGTATTATGACAGAGGAGCAAATGGTCAACTTTATTAGTAACACGTCTACTTTGGCTGCGTTTACACAGGCAGCTCAATTCTGATCTTTTGCAACAAAAAAAAGCTAATCTGATCTGTCAGATAGTGGATAAAAGATCAGAATGGGTCTGCCTGTGTCAACTCAGCATATGTATCTCAACGTTTCAAATCTGTTCCAGTTTTGTACCTGCTCAACACTCTGTGGTTTAGAGCAGCAGGATTGTACCTGCTCAACACTCTGTGGTTTAGAGCAGCAGGATTGTACCTGCTCAACACTCTGTGGTTTAGAGCAGCAGGATTGTACCTGCTCAACACTGTGGTTTAGAGCAGCAGGATTGTACCTGCTCAACACTCTGTGGTTTAGAGCAGCAGGATTGTACCTGCTCAACACTCTGTGGTTTAGAGCAGCAGGATTGTACCTGCTCAACACTCTGTGGTTTAGAGCAGCAGGATTGTACCTGCTCAACACTCTGTGGTTTAGAGCAGCAGGATTGTACCTGCTCAACACTCTGTGGTTTAGAGCAGCAGGATTGTACCTGCTCAACACTCTCTGGTTTAGAGCAGCAGGATTGTACCTGCTCAACACTCTCTGGTTTAGAGCAGCAGGATTGTACCTGCTCAACACTCTGTGGTTTAGAGCAGCAGGATTGTACCTGCTCAACACTCTGTGGTTTAGAGCAGCAGGATTGTAATCATAAGTGCATACTGTAGTAACGAGCGTTTATTGTTGGCTGAATTTAGCTAGGTCCCTCTTCTGTTTGGCTGACCTCTAACCAGGCTATAGGGGAACCAATATGATGCTGCTTTGTTCGTGTTGTCAAAACCTTTATCAGGTCGTGAACTGGGCCAACTGGCTCACTTCCTGTATCTGACAACACTGGCATGGCTCTAGGATCGGTATTTCTGATGCATTTCATTGACCAGTCATCTGTACAGTGCGAGTCAGTAGCGTTCGCATGGTTCAGTTGTCTGAGCCTCGTGTTGGAAACCGAACACAGCGGATACATGAAGATGTTCTGTCAGAGGATGTGGTTTTGGTACGAGAGAGCAAGGGGAAGAGGAAGGGAGGAGTCTGTTCTCTCTCTCTCTCTCTCTCTCTCTCTCTCTCTCTCTCTCGCAGTCTCTGGGAAGAACCAGAATAGATGAGTGACAGGTGAGCGTATTGGAAGGAGAGGACTGAGGTTAGGATCCAGTTGTTGTTTTAACTTGTGTTTTTAGAGTGTCTTGGGGAGGATGGTCTTTGTGTTGGAGACAATGCTTTGATGAGAGAGAAAGCGAGGGATGATGGAGAGAGATGAGACTGAAGGCTTCACTCGGACTTCCTGGTATGTTGTTTCCCCTCAGTGAGCTCTCTCTTTCCTCTCTCACCCTATTCGATGTCATATAGAGCATTGTTACGAGATTTTGTCTGCTGGGGGTTATTAAAACGGACCTTGTTCCAATATCTCAAATGCCTATCCTACTTCCTTGGTATTGCTGACTATTGAAGATGGACCAGACACTTTTACTTTTTCATGTCAGAGCATATTAGAGATGCAGCCCTCCTCTCACTTCTTCCTTGTTGCATGTTAGTAGTATTGGGACGAGGCCCTGGAGGAGGGCTGCATGTTAGGAGTATTGGGACGAGGCCCTGGAGGAGGGCTGCATGTTAGGAGTATTGGGACGAGGCCCCCGGAGGAGGGCTGCATGTTAGTAGTATTGGGACGGAGGGCTGCATGTTATTAGTATTGGGACGTGGCCCTGGAGGGCTGCATGTTAGTAGTATTGGGACGGGGCCCTGGAGGAGGGCTGCATATTAGTAGTATTGGGACGAGGCCCTGGAGGAGGGCTGCATGTTAGTAGTATTGGGACGAGGCCCTGGAGGAGGGCTGCATGTTAGTAGTATTGGGACGAGGCCCTGGAGGAGGGCTGCATGTTAGTAGTATTGGGACGAGGCCCTGGAGGAGGGCTGCATGTTAGTAGTATTGGGACGGGGCCCTGGAGGAGGGCTGCATGTTAGTAGTATTGGGACGGGGCCCTGGAGGAGGGCTGCATGTTAGTAGTATTGGGACGGGGCCCTGGAGGAGGGCTGCATGTTAGTAGTATTGGGACGAGGCCTGGGGTTCGTCTAAAGGTGGTTTCCTGGTTTTTACTTCTCACTGCGCTTTCTGTCTTCTGCTCTAATGACCATATTAACAATGACGTGCACGTTTAACATCATTCTGTCTCTTGTCTTTCTGTGTCTGTTTGATGTACAAAGGGCTACCCACTCCACCAGCCCACCAGACCATGCAGGAGTAAGTTTATCATTGTTGCTTACCTCTAATCTATTGTGAGCAGGACATTCATCAGGGGGACACCCCCCCACTCCATCATAATCAGAACCAAGTATAGTAATAAATAGGCTTAGGGTTAGGGGTTGTCATGGGGCAGAGGGGTTGTCATGGGGCAGAGGGGTTGTCATGGGGCAGAGGGGTTGTCATGGGGCAGAGAGAGATTTGTTGTTGCAGCTTTTGGAGCTAAATATCCTGCCATTTCTACACATTTTGCCACGAGGCAGAGAGAACTTTGCAGTTTTAAAGCTTAAAGAACAGTACATTTATGTTATTAAAAAAAGTACTGTGGATACCAATATCCCTGTGAGCCTCCCATACCCATGTTGCCCAGGGTTAAGAACAGAAATAACAGGTTAATTATATTGTATTATACACTTTAATCTTGTTCCACGGATCCCTTGGCCAAAAGTTATTTCATCTGCTGTTAGTAATATTCATTCCAGCGGTAATTTGTGCTATGATGATATTTGTGGTTTATATTTTACCATTTTAATTGAAAACAATCAGTCAGGTACTTCACAGTCAGGTACTTCACAGTCAGGTACTTCATAGTTATTTATCACAGTAAGGTACTTCATAGTTATTTATCACAGTAAGGTACATCACAGTCAGGTACTTCACAGTCAGGTACTTCATAGTTATTTATCACAGTAAGGTACTTCATAGTTATTTATCACAGTAAGGTACCTCACAGTCAGGTACTTCATAGTTATTTATCACAGTAAGGTACATCACAGTCAGGTACTTCACAGTCAGGTACTTCATAGTTATTTATCACAGTCAGGTACTTCATAGTTATTTATCACAGTCATGTACTTCACAGTCAGGTACTTCACAGTCAGGTACTTCACAGTCAGGTACTTCACAGTCAGGTACTTCACAGTCAGGTACCTCACAGTCAGGTACCTCACAGTCAGGTACTTCACAGTCAGGTACTTCACAGTCAGGTACTTCACAGTCAGGTACCTCACAGTCAGGTACCTCACAGTCAGGTACCTCACAGTCAGGTACCTCACAGTCAGGTACCTCACAGTCAGGTACCTCACAGTCAGGTACCTCACAGTCAGGTACCTCACAGTCAGGTACTTCACAGTCAGGTACTTCATAGTTATCTCAGTCAGGTACTTCATAGTTATCTCAGTCAGGTAATTCATAGTCAGGTACTTCATAGTTTTCACGGTCAGGTACTTCATAGTTATCAGAAATGATTTGATATTGATATACTGACCACTTTGAGAACCCCTGATTGGTCTCTGTCTATCACTAAGTTAGTTTGTGTTTGTGTAGAAAAAGAGGAAGCAGGATCCAGGTTCTGAGACCATCGTCAGAATCACAGAGGACCGAGTGAGTGATAAGCCTATCTACATCTTGCTCTCTATCTCTGTTATACACATCCCGGCTCTCTCTTATCCTCTCGCTGTTTCTCTCTCTCTCCTTCTCTTCATCAATCTCTTTCTCACTCTCTGTCTGTTGTAGCGGAAACTGAGCGTCGCCTCTGCAGCCACAGACTCGAACAGAGACAGAAACCTCAGCAGAACAGGCTGTTGAGACAGGAACACTGAACACTCTGTTCATCTCTGCTCTCTGTCTCTACTGAACACTCTGTTCATCTCTGCTCTCTGTCTCTACTGAAACCTGTTTTCCTCTCTGTCTCTACTGAAACCTGTTTTCCTCTCTGTCTCTACTGAAACGTGTTTTCCTCTCTGTCTCTACTGAAACGTGTTTTCCTCTCTGTCTCTACTGAAACGTGTTTTCCTCTCTGTCTCTACTGAAACGTGTTTTCCTCTCTGTCTCTACGTGTTTTCCTCTCTGTCTCTACTGAAACGTGTTTTCCTCTCTGTCTCTACTGAAACGTGTTTTCCTCTCTGTCTCTACTGAAACGTGTTTTCCTCTCTGTCTCTACTGAAACCTGTTTTCCTCTCTTTCTACTGAAACCTGTTTTCTCTGTCTCTACTGAAACGTGTTTTCCTCTCTGTCTCTACTGAAACGTGTTTTCCTCTCTGTCTCTACTGAAACCTGTTTTCCTCTCTGTCTCTACTGAAACCTGTTTTCCTCTCTGTCTCTACTGAAACGTGTTTTCCTCTCTGTCTCTACTGAAACGTGTTTTCCTCTCTGTCTCTACTGAAACGTGTTTTCCTCTCTGTCTCTACTGAAACGTCTTGTCTCTACTGAAACGTGTTTTCCTCTCTGTCTCTACTGAAACGTGTTTTTCCTCTCTGTCTCTACTGAAACGTGTTTTCCTCTCTGTCTCTACTGAAACGTGTTTTCCTCTCTGTCTCTACTGAAACGTGTTTTCCTCTCTGTCTCTACTGAAACGTGTTTTCCTCTCCTCTCTGTCTCTACTGAAACGTGTTTTCCTCTGCTCTCTGTCTCTACTGAAACGTGTTTTCCTCTGCTCTCTGTCTCTACTGAAACGTGTTTTCCTCTCCTCTCTGTCTCTACTGAAACGTGTTTTCCTCTCCTCTCTGTCTCTACTGAAACGTGTTTTTTTCCTCTCTGTCTCTACTGAAACGTGTTTTCCTCTCTGTCTCTACTGAAACGTGTTTTCCTCTCTGTCTCTACTGAAACGTGTTTTCCTCTCTGTCTCTACTGAAACGTGTTTTCCTCTCTGTCTCTACTGAAACGTGTTTTCCTCTCTGTCTCTACTGAAACGTGTTTTCCTCTCTGTCTCTACTGAAACGTGTTTTCCTCTCCTCTCTGTCTCTACTGAAACGTGTTTTCCTCTCCTCTCTGTCTCTACTGAAACGTGTTTTCCTCTCCTCTCTGTCTCTACTGAAACGTGTTTTCCTCTCCTCTCTGTCTCTACTGAAACGTGTTTTCCTCTCCTCTCTGTCTCTACTGAAACGTGTTTTCCTCTCCTCTCTGTCTCTACTGAAACGTGTTTTCCGTGTTTTCTCTCCTCTCTGTCTCTACTGAAACGTGTTTTCCTCTCCTCTCTGTCTCTACTGAAACGTGTTTTTTGTCTCTACTGAAACGTGTTTTCCTCTCCTCTCTGTCTCTACTGAAACGTGTTTTCCTCTCCTCTCTGTCTCTACTGAAACGTGTTTTCCTCTCTGTCTCTACTGAAACGTGTTTTCCTCTCTGTCTCTACTGAAACGTGTTTTCCTCTCTGTCTCTACTGAAACGTGTTTTCCTCTCTGTCTCTACTGAAACGTGTTTTCCTCTCTGTCTCTACTGAAACGTGTTTTCCTCTCTGTCTCTACTGAAACGTGTTTTCCTCTCTGTCTCTACTGAAACGTGTTTTCCTCTCCTCATCGCCGATAGCTGAACGGACAGGATTATGTTTTCTTTATGGTACACACACACACACACACACACACACACACACACACACACACACACACACACACACACACACACACACACACACACACACACACACACACACACACACACACACACATACACACCACATTTCTCAGTCTAGACACACTAGTGTTGCATTTAAAAAAAAATTTAAATAACTTTTAATAGTAAAATGTGTGAATAGTCCAGTCCCTAATATTAAATAGATTGTGTTTCAGTCACACACACACACACACACACACACACACACACACACACACACACACACACACACACAATTTAAATAGATAGTGTTTCAGTCACTAGCAGCTGTGGTTGACGTGGTAACTAAGTGTTACCGGCAGCCATTTCAGATTTGACTCAACTCCTCTTCCTCTTCTAGAGACTCGCACAGGAAACAGGAACTGAGCCTGCAACAATATCTTCTGTCTCTGTCCCTAGGCCATATCTCTCTCTCGCCATCTCTCCTCTTTCTGTCTCCATCTCCCTCTAGCTCATTGATTGATTGATATTATATATATGTATATATTTATATATATTATTATATTATATATATATATATATATTTATATTCTGGTCTCTGGCTTTATTTCTTAATTAATTTATATCGTTTTTCTGGTTTAATCATATTATATAAATTAATATTATATTTAATCATATTGCTGCATGTGTACGTGACCAGTAAACTTTGAGTTTGACTGACTTCATTCTCTTCTGTGATTGGTTATTTCTAGCAGGATGACGAGGATGACGAGGATGATGACGATATGACGTCAGACCTGATGAAGGACTCTGAGGTGTGTGTGCTGTATGACGTGTCAACCATGGGGAGGTGTAGTCTAGGGGGAGGACGTCAACCATGGGGAGGTGTAGTCTAAGGGGATGACGTCAACCATGGGGAGGTGTAGTCTAACGACTAGAGGGGATGACGGCAACCATGGGGAGGTGTAGTCTAATGACTAGAGGGGATGACATCAACCATGGGGAGGTGTAGTCTAACGACTAGGGGGATGACGTCAACCATGGGGAGGTGTAGTCTAACGACTAGAGGGGATGACGGCAACCATGGGGAGGTGTAGTCTAACGACTAGAGGGGATGACATCAACCATGGGGAGGTGTAGTCTAACGACTAGGGGGGATGACGTCAACCATGGGGAGGTGTAGTCTAAGGGGATGACGTCAACCATGGGGATGTGTAGTCTAACGACTAGGGGGGATGACATCAACCATGGGGAGGTGTAGTCTAACGACTAGGGGGGATGACATCAACCATGGGGAGGTGTAGTCTAATGACTAGAGGGGATGACATCAACCATGGGGAGGTGTAGTCTAACGACTAGGGGGATGACGTCAACCATGGGGAGGTGTAGTCTAAGGGGATGATGTCAACCATGGGGAGGTGTAGTCTAACGACTAGGGGTATGACATCAACCATGGGGAGGTGTAGTCTAAGGGGATGACATCAACCATGGGGAGGTGTAGTCTAAGGGGATGACATCAACCATGGGGAGGTGTAGTCTAATGGGATGACATCAACCATGGGGAGGTGTAGTCTAACGACTAGAGGGGATGACGTCAACCATGGGGAGGTGTAGTCTAACGACTAGGGGGATGACATCAACCATGGGGAGGTGTAGTCTAATGACTAGAGGGGATGACATCAACCATGGGGAGGTGTAGTCTAACGACTAGGGGATGACGTCAACCATGGGGAGGTGTAGTCTAAGGGGATGATGTCAACCATGGGGAGGTGTAGTCTAGGGGGATGACATCAACCATGGGGAGGTGTAGTCTACATCGACTAGGGGGATGACATCAACCATGGGGAGGTGTAGTCTAAGGGGAGGACGTCAACCATGGGGAGGTGTAGTCTAACGACTAGAGGGGATGACATCAACCATGGGGAGGTGTAGTCTAAGGGGATGACGTCAACCATGGGGAGGTGTAGTCTAACGACTAGAGGGGATGACATCAACCATGGGGAGGTGTAGTCTAACGACTAGGGGGATGACATCAACCATGGGGAGGTGTAGTCTAACGACTAGGGGGATGACATCAACCATGGGGGGGTGTAGTCTAAGGGGAGGACGTCAACCATGGGGAGGTGTAGTCTAACGACTAGGGGGGATGACATCAACCATGGGGAGGTGTAGTCTAAGGGGATGACGTCACCCATGGGGAGGTGTAGTCTAACGACTAGAGGGGATGACATCAACCATGGGGAGGTGTAGTCTCTACTGTATGTTCCGTGTGTCTGAGGTACTATGGGATGACTGTATGTTCCGTGTGTCTGAGGTACTGTCTCTGAGGTACTGTATGTTCCGTGTCTCGGAGGTACTGTATGTTCCGTGTCTCTGAGGTACTGTATGTTCCACGTCTCTGATGTACTGTATGTTCCGTGTGTCTGAGGTACTGTCTCTGAGGTACTGTATGTTCCGTGTCTCTGAGGTACTGTATGTTCCGTGTCTCTGAGGTACTGTATGTTCCCTGAGGTACTGTCTCTGAGGTACTGTCTCTGAGGTACTGTATGTTCCACGTCTCTGAGGTACTGTCTCTGAGGTACTGTCTCTGAGGTACTGTCTCTGAGGATGTTCCGTCTCTGTACTGTCTCTGAGGTACTGTCTCTAGGTACTGTATGTTCCGTGTCTCTGAGGTACTGTATGTTCTGCGTCTCTGAGGTACTGTATGTTCCGTGTCTCTGAGGTACTGTATGTTCTGCGTCTCTGAGGTACTGTATGTTCTGCGTCTCTGAGGTACTGTATGTTCCACGTCTCTGCAGGAGCCCAGTAATAAAAGGGTTAAGCCAGTGGGGAAAGGGGGAGGAGTCACAGGCATCATCACCCCAGTCAAAACACCTGCCCTGAAACGCCTGGGAAAGAGCATAACGGTAACACGCACGCACAGACAGAACAAGCACGCGCAGAGAGAACACGGACGCACAGAGAGAACACGCACGCACAGAGAGAACACGCACGCACAGAGAGAACACGCACGCACAGAGAGAAACACGCACGAACACGCAGCACAGAGAACACGCACGCACAGAGAGAGCACAGAGAGAACACGCAGAGAGAACGCACAGAGAGAACACGCACGCACAGAGAGAACACGCACGCACAGAGAGAACACGCACGCACAGAGAGAACACGCACGCACAGAGAGAACACGCACACAGAGAGAACACGCACAGAGAGAACACGCACGCACAGAGAGAACACGCACGCACAGAGAGAACACGCACGCACAGAGAGAACACGCACGCACAGAGAGAACACGCACGCACAGAGAGAACACGCACGCACACAGAGAACACGCACGCACAGAGAGAACACGCACGCACAGAGAGAACACGCACAGAGAGCACGCGCACAGAGAACACGCGCACAGAGAGAACACACAGAGAACACGCGCACGCGCGACGCACAGAGAGAACACGCGCGCACAGAGAGAACACGCGCGCGCACAGAGAGAACACGCGCGCACAGAGAGAACACGCGCACAGAGAGAACACGCGCACAGAGAGAACAGAGAGAGAACACGCACGCACAGAGAGAACACGCGCGCACAGAGAACACGCGCGCACAGAGAGAACACGCGCGCACAGAGAGAACACGCGCGCACAGAGAGAACACGCGCGCACAGAGAGAACACGCGCGCACAGAGAGAACACGCGCGCACAGAGAGAACACGCGCGCACACAGAGAACACGCGCGCACAGAGAGAACACGCGCGCACAGAGAGAACACGCGCGCACGAGAGAACAGACAGAGAGAACACGCACAGAGAGAACACGCGCGCACAGAGAACACGCACGCACAGAGAGAACAGAGAACACGCGCGCACGAGAGAACACGCACACAGAGACACACGCACAGAGAGAACACACAGAGAACACGCACGCACACAGAGAACACGCACGCACACAGAGAACACGCACGCACACAGAGAACACGCACCGAGAGAACACACAGAGAACACGCACGCACACAGAGAACACGCACGCACACAGAGAACACGCACGCACAGAGAGAACACACACACACAGAGAGAACACGAACACAATGGCTGAATCCAAGATGGCGTAGCAGTCAGACGTCTTCGTCTTGTCGTGTCCCATGTACAGTGCCTTGCGAAAGTATTCGGCCCCCTTGAACTTTGCGACCTTTTGCCACATTTCAGGCTTCAAACATAAAGATATAAAACTGTATTTTTTTTGTGAAGAATCAACAACAAGTGGGACACAATCATGAAGTGGAACGACATTTATTGGATATTTCAAACTTTTTTAACAAATCAAAAACTGAAAAATTGGGCGTGCAAAATTATTCAGCCTCCTTAAGTTAATACTTTGTAGCGCCACCTTTTGCTGCGATTACAGCTGTAAGTCGCTTTGGTGGTATGTCTCTATCAGTTTTGCACATCGAGAGACTGACATTTTTTCCCATTCCTCCTTGCAAAACAGCTCGAGCTCAGTGAGGTTGGATGGAGAGCATTTGTGAACAGCAGTTTTCAGTTCTTTCCACAGATTCTCGATTGGATTCAGGTCTGGACTTTGACTTGGCCATTCTAACACCTGGATATGTTTATTTTTGAACCATTCCATTGTAGATTTTGCTTTATGTTTTGGATCATTGTCTTGTTGAAAGACAAATCTCCGTCCCAGTCTCAGGTCTTTTGCAGACTCCATCAGGTTTTCTTCCAGAATGGTCCTGTATTTGGCTCCATCCATCTTCCCATCAATTTTAACCATCTTCCCTGTCCCTGCTGAAGAAAAGCAGCCCCAAACCATGATGCTGCCACCACCATGTTTGACAGTGGGGATGGTGTGTTCAGGGTGATGAGCTGTGTTGCTTTTACGCCAAACATAATATTTTGCATTGTTGCCAAAAAGTTCAATTTTGGTTTCATCTGACCAGAGCACCTTCTTCCACATGTTTGGTGTGTCTCCCAGGTGGCTTGTGGCAAACTTTAAACAACACTTTTTATGGATATCTTTAAGAAATGCCTTTCTTCTTGCCACTCTTCCATAAAGGCCAGATATACGACTGATTGTTATCCTATGGACAGAGTCTCCCACCTGGATCTACGCAGCTAGCAAGCTGCTATTCGAGTGGCCTCTCCTGGCTAACGTCTCTGTCCTGAAGCAAGAACCAATTAGCCTGGAGCTAGCCTTTGCTTGGCCCATCTCCCGGCTAGCCAAAGAGGTCCATCAACCACTCCTTGGGCTCCAATGCCTATTTTGCCAATTTGCCTGGACCGACATGGAGCCCCGCCGACTGGACTACCGACGTAATTCGCCCGAGGGGGGTTTTCAGCTGGCTCCTCCGTCGCAACGTCACCCGAATGCCTATCTGCTAGCCTGCTAGCCACGGCCCGCTAACTGTCTAGAGCATATCGAACTGTTAGCTGAAGAGGCCCATCAGACAAAGTCTTTGGCCACTATACCTATTTTGCCAATTGGCCTGGACCCTTTTACCACACGGAGCCCTGCTGATCCACGACGACTGGTCTGCCGACGTAACAGACTTTGCGACATCCCACTAAGGCCCGTCTGCTAGCTGTCTGAATCGCTGTCTCTCCAGCCCGCCAAGCCACTCACTGGACCCTTATGATCACCCGGCTCTCCTTAATGTCAATATGCCTTGTCCAT
Organism: Oncorhynchus gorbuscha; assembly: GCF_021184085.1. NCBI lineage: Eukaryota > Metazoa > Chordata > Actinopteri > Salmoniformes > Salmonidae > Oncorhynchus > Oncorhynchus gorbuscha. Next base: position 106,384,978 of record NC_060175.1, on the reverse strand, counting down.
TGCTGTTCTGGTTAGTGTTTATTGGCTTATTTCACTGTGGAGCCTCTAGCCCTGCTCATTATACCTTATCCAACCTTTCAGTTCCACCACACACACATGCGATGACATCTCCTGGTTTCAATGATGTTTCTAGAGACCATATCTCTCTCATCATCACTCAATGCCTAGGTTTACCTCCACTGTATTCACATCCACCATACCTTTGTCTGTACATTATACCTTGAAGCTATTTTATCGCCCCCAGAAACCTCCTTTTACTCTCTATTCCAAACGCATTAGACGACCAGTTCTTATAGCCTTTAGTTGTACCCTTATCCTACTCCTCCTCTGTTCCTCTGGCGATGTAGAGGTGAATCCAGGCCCTGCAGTGCCTAGCTCCACTCCCACTCCCCAGGCGCTCTCATTTGTTGACTTCTGTAACCATAAAAGCATTGGTTTCATGCATGTTAACATTAGAAGCCTCCTCCCTCAGCTTGTTTTATTCACTACTTTAGCACATTCTGCCAATCCGGATGTCCTAGCCGTGTCTGAATCCTGGCTTAGGAAGACCAACAAAAACCCTGAAATTTCCATTCCTAACTATAACATTTTCCGACAAGATAGAACTGCCAAAGGGGGCGGAGTTGCAATCTACTGCAGAGATAGAACTCTGCAGGCTGTCTTACTCTCCAGGTCTGTGCTCAAACAATTCAATCTTCTACTTATAAAAATCCACCTTTCTAGAAACAAGTCTCTCACCGTTGTCGATTGCTATAGACCACCTTCTGCCCCCAGCTGTGCCTTGGACACCATATGTGAATTGATTGCCCCCCCATCTATCTTCAGAGCTTGTGCTGTTAGGTGACCTAAACTGGGACATGCTTCACATCCTGGCCATCCTACAATCTAAGCTTGATGGCCTCAGTCACACACAAATGATCAATGAACCTACCAGGTGCAACCCCAAATCCGTAAACATGGCCACCCTCATAGATATCGTCCTGACCAACCTGCCCTCCAAATGCACCTCTGCTGTCTTCAACCAGGATCTCAGCGATCATTGCCTGATTTCCTGCGTCCATAATGGGTCTGCGGTCAAACGACCACCCCTCATCACTGTCAAATGCTCCCTAAAACACATCAGCGAGCAGGCCTTTCTAATTGACCTGGCCCGGGTATCCTGGAAGGATATTGACCTCATCCCGTCAGTAGAGGATGCCTGGTTATTCTTTAAAAGTGCTTTCCTCACCATCTTAAATAAGCATGCTCCATTCAAAAAATGTAGAACCAGGAACAGATATAGCCCTTGGTTCACTCCAGACCTGACTGCCCTTGACCAGCACAAAAATATCCCGTGGCGTTCTGCATTAGCATCAAATAGCCCCCGTGATATGCAACTTTTCAGTGAAGTTAGGAACCAATATACACAGGCAGTTAGGAAAGCAAAGGCTACCTTTTTGATACAGAAATTTGCATCCTGTAGCACAAACTCAAAAAAGTTCTGGGAAACTGTATAGTCCATGGAGAATAAGAGCACCTCCTCCCAGCTGCCCACTGCTCTGAGGCTAGGAAACACTGTCACCACCGATAAATCCACGATAATTGAGAATTTCGATAAGCATTTTTCTACGGCTGGCCATGCTTTCCACCTGGCTACCCCTACCCCGGTCAACAGCCCTGTACCCCCCACAGCAACTTGCCCAAGCCTCCCCCATTTCTCCTTCACCCAAATCCAGATATCTGATGTTCTGAAAGAGCTGCAAAATCTGGACCCTTCCCTTTCTGAAACTGTCCGCCACCTTTGTTGCAACCCCTATTATCAGCCTGTTCAACCTCTCTTTTGTATCTTCTGAGATCCCCAAAGATTGGAAAGCTGCCGTGGTCATCCCCCTCTTCAAAGGGGGAGACACTCTAGACCCAAACTGCTACAGACCTATATCGATCCTACCCTGCCTTTCTAAGGTCTTCAAAAGTGAAATTAACAAACCAATCACCGACCATTTCGAATCTCACCGTACCTTCTGGTTTCAGAGCTGGTCATGGGTACACCTCAGCCACGCTCAAGGTCCTAAACAATATCATCGATAAGAGACAATACTGGGCAGCTGTATTCATCGAGCCAAGGCTTTCGACTCTGTCAATCTCCACATTCTTATCAGCAGACTCAACAGCAGCCTTGGTTTCTCAAATGACTGCCTGGGCTGGTTCACCAACTACTTCTCAGACTGAGTTCAGTGTGTCAAATCGGAGGGCCTGTTGTCCGGACCTCTGGCAGTCTCTATGGGGGTGCCACAGGGTTCCAGCCTCGGGCCAACTCTTTCCTCTGTAAACATCAATGATGTCGCTCTTGCTGCTGGTGATTCTTTGATCCACCTCTACACAGACGACACCATTCTGGATACTTCTGGCCCTTCTTTGGACACTGTGTTAACTAACCTCCAGACGAGCTTCAATGCCATACAACTCTCCTTTCGTGGCCTCCAACTGCTCTTAAATGCAAGTAAAACTAAATGTATGCTCTTCAATCGATCGCTGCCCACACCCTCCCGCCCGACTAGCATCACTACTCTGGACGGTTCTGACTTGTGAACATGTGGACAACTACAAATACCTAGGTGTCAGGTTAGACTCTCCTTCCAGACTCACATTAAACATCTCCAATCCAAAATTAAATCTAGAATTGGCTTCCTATTTCGTAACAAAGCATCCTTCACTCATGCTGCCAAACATACCCTTGTAAAACTGACTATCCTACCGATCCTTGACTTTGGCGAATTTCATTTACAAAATAGCCTCCAACACGCTGCTCAACAAATTGGATGTAGTCTATCACAGTGCCAACCGTTTTGTCACCAAAGCCCCATATACTACCCACCACTGCGACCTGTATGCTCTTGTTGGCTGGCCCTCGCTTCATATTCTTCGCCAAACCCACTGGCTCCAGGTCACCTATAAGTCTTTGCTAGGTAAAGCCCTACCTCTCAGCTCACTGGTCACCATAGCAGCACCCACACATAGCACACGCTCCAGCAGGTATATTTCACTGGTCACCATAGCAGCACCCACACATAGCATGTGCTCCAGCAGGTATATTTCACTGGTCACCATAGCAGCACCCACCCGTAGCACACGCCCCAGCAGGTATATCTCTCTGGTCACCATAGCAGCACCCACCCGTAGCACACGCCCCAGCAGGTATATCTCTCTGGTCACCATAGCAGCAACCACACATAGCATGCGCTCCAGCAGGTATATTTCACTGGTCACCCTCAAAGCCTATTCCTCCTTCGGCCGCCTTTCCTTCCAGTTCTCTGCTGCCACTGAATGGAACACACTGCAAAAATCACTGAAGCTGGAGACTCATTTCTGCCTCACTAACTTTAAGCACCAGCTGTCAGAGCAGCTCACAGATCATTGCCCTGTACATAGCCCATCTTTAAATAGCCCCTCCAACTACCTCATCCCCATACTGTTATTTATTTTATTTATTTTACTCCTTTGCACCCCAGTATTTCTACTTGTACACTCATCTTCTGAACATCTATCACTCCAGTGGTTAATTGCTATATTGTAATTTAATTCGCCACTATGGCCTATTTATTGCCTTACCTCTCTTATCTTACCTCATTTGCACACACATAGACTTTTTCTATTGTGTTATTGACTGTGTTTGTTTATTCCATGTGTAACTCTGTGTTGTTTGTGTCGCACTGCTTTGCTTTTTCTTGGCCAGGTCGCGGTTGTAAATGAGAACTTGTTCTCAACTGGCCTACCTGGTTAAATAACAAAAATAAAAAACACACACTCTCTCTTACACATAAGTATACACACGCACAACCTTCCAGACTAGCATTGGGGAAGTCCGCTGTAGTACACCAGAGATTGAGGAAACTAAATTCTAAATGTCTAAACTCAAATATGTGTAATATGCATGTCTCATCTCTTAGTGTGTGTGTGTCTCTCTCCCCACAGAGGTCCATCAGTTTCCGGACAGAGGCACGACCTTTGCCCCCTGCTCCTATTCGCTCGCGGCAGAAGGCCTCGTCGTTCCCGCGGCGACGCAGTAGCCAATGCTGGAGTGACACAGTGGACAGTCACGACCTTACGGCCAAGGAGATCAAACGACAAGAGGTCAGGGGTTTAGTGTTACTGGGGTTTAGTGTTACTGGGGTTTAGTCTTACTGGGGTTTAGTCTTACTGGGGTTTAGTCTTACTGGGGTTTAGTCTTACTGGGGTTTAGTCTTACTGGGGTTTAGTCTTACAGGGGTTTAGTCTTACAGGGGTTGGAGGTCAGGGGTTGGAGGTCAGGGGTTGGGGGTCAGGGGTTGGAGGTCAGGGGTTTAGTCTTACTGGGGTTTAGTCTTACTGGGGTTTAGTCTTACTGGGGTTTAGTCTTACTGGGGTTTAGTCTTACTGGGGTTTAGTCTTACTGGGGTTTAGTCTTACTGGGGTTTAGTCTTACTGGGGTTTAGTCTTACTGGGGTTTAGTCTTACTGGGGTTTAGTCTTACTGGGGTTTAGTCTTACTGGGGTTTAGTCTTACTGGGGTTTAGTCTTACAGGGGTTGGAGGTCAGGGGTTGGGGGTCAGGGGTTTAGTCTTACTGGGGTTTAGTCTTACTGGGGTTTAGTCTTACTGGGGTTTAGTCTTACTGGGGTTTAGTCTTACTGGGGTTTAGTCTTGCAGGGGTTGGAGGTCAGGGGTTTAGTCTTACTGGGGTTTAGTCTTACTGGGGTTTAGTCTTACTGGGTTTTAATCTTACTGGGGTTTAGTCTTACTGGGGTTTAGTCTTACAGGGGTTGGAGGTCAGGGGTTGGGGGTCAGGGGTTTAGCCTTACTGGGGTTTAGTCTTACTGGGGTTTAGTCTTACTGGGGTTTAGTCTTACTGGGGTTTAGTCTTGCAGGGGTTGGAGGTCAGGGGTTTAGTCTTACAGGGGTTTAGTCTTACAGGGGTTGGGGGTCAGGGTTTGGAGGTCAGGGGTTTAGTCTTACTGGGGTTTAGTCTTACTGGGGTTTAGTCTTACTGGGGTTTAGTCTTACTGGGGTTTAGTCTTGCAGGGTTTGGAGGTCAGGGGTTTAGTCTTACAGGGGTTTAGTCTTACAGGGGTTGGGGGTCAGGGGTTTAGTCTTACTGGGGTTTAGTCTTACTGGGGTTTAGTCTTACTGGGCTTTAGTCTTACTGGGGTTTAGTCTTACTGGGCTTTAGTCTTACTGGGCTTTAGTCTTACTGGGGTTGGAGGTCAGGGGTTGGAGGTCAGGGGTTGGAGGTCAGGGGTTCCAATTATTTCTCCTTCCTCCCAAAGTGTGCACTCGTTCTCTTCCCTTCACTGATTTGAAAGGAAACAAAAGTTAACTGCTTTAAGAAACAAGGTGGTGAGAATTCCACTAGTCCGTGTCTACACTAGTCCACTAGTCTGTGTCTACACCAATCCACTAGTCTGTGTCTACACCAATCCACTAGAATGTGTCTACACCAATCCACTAGTCTGTGTCTACACCAATCCACTAGTCTGTGTCTACACCAGTCCACTAGTCCCTATCTACACCAGTCCACTAGTCCCTATCTACACCAATCCACCAGTCCATATCTACACCAATCCACTAGTCTGTGTCTACACCAATCCACTAGTCTGTGTCTACACCAATCCACTAGTCTGTGTCTACACCAATCCACTAGTCCCTATCTACACCAATCCACCAGTCCATATCTACACCAATCCACTAGTCCCTGTCTACACCAATCCAATGCCTTTAGGTTTGTAGGAAGTAGTGAACACTATTAGGTGTGTAGGAAGTAGTGAACACTATTAGGTTTGTAGGAAGTAGTGAACACTATTAGGTTTGTAGGAAGTAGTGAACACTATTAGGTTTGTAGGAAGTAGTGAACACTATTAGGTTTGTAGGAAGTAGTGAACACTATTAGGTTTGTAGGAAGTAGTGAACACTATTAGGTTTGTAGGAAGTAGTGAACACTATTAGGTTTGTAGGAAGTAGTGAACACTTAGGTTTGTAGGAAGTAGTGAACACTATTAGGTTTGTAGGAAGTAGTGAACACTATTAGGTTTGTAGGAAGTAGTGAACACTTAGGTTTGTAGGAAGTAGTGAACACTTAGGTTTGTAGGAAGTAGTGAACACTTAGGTTTGTAGGAAGTAGTGAACACTTAGGTTTGTAGGAAGTAGTGAACACTAGGTTTGTAGGAAGTAGTGAACACTAGGTTTGTAGGAAGTAGTGAACACTAGGTTTGTAGGAAGTAGTGAACACTAGGTTTGTAGGAAGTAGTGAACACTAGGTTTGTAGGAAGTAGTGAACACTTAGGTTTGTAGGAAGTAGTGAACATTATTAGGTTTGTAGGAAGTAGTGAACATTATTAGGTTTGTAGGAAGTAGTGAACACTTAGGTTTGTAGGAAGTAGTGAACACTTAGGTTTGTAGGAAGTAGTGAACACTTAGGTTTGTAGGAAGTAGTGAACACTTAGGTTTGTAGGAAGTAGTGAACACTATTAGGTTTGTAGGAAGTAGTGAACACTTAGGTTTGTAGGAAGTAGTGAACACTATTAGGTTTGTAGGAAGTAGTGAACACTATTAGGTTTGTAGGAAGTAGTGAACACTATTAGGTTTGTAGGAAGTAGTGAACACTATTAGGTTTATAGGAAGTAGTGAACACTATTAGGTTTGTAGGAAGTAGTGAACACTATTAGGTTTGTAGGAAGTAGTGAACACTATTAGGTTTGTAGGAAGTAGTGAACACTATTAGGTTTGTAGGAAGTAGTGAACACTATTAGGTTTGTAGGAAGTAGTGAACACTATTAGGTTTGTAGGAAGTAGTGAACACTATTAGGTTTGTAGGAAGTAGTGAACACTTAGGTTTGTAGGAAGTAGTGAACACTTAGGTTTGTAGGAAGTAGTGAACACTATTAGGTTTGTAGGAAGTAGTGAACACTATTAGGTTTGTAGGAAGTAGTGAACACTATTAGGTTTGTAGGAAGTAGTGAACACTATTAGGTTTGTAGGAAGTAGTAAACACTTAGGTTTGTAGGCAGTAGTGAACACTTAGGTTTGTAGGAAGTAGTGAACACTATTAGGTTTGTAGGAAGTAGTGAACACTATTAGGTTTGTAGGAAGTAGTGAACACTAGGTTTGTAGGAAGTAGTGAACACTTAGGTTTGTAGGAAGTAGTGAACACTATTAGGTTTGTAGGAAGTAGTGAACACTAGGTTTGTAGGAAGTAGTGAACACTTAGGTTTGTAGGAAGTAGTGAACACTTAGGTTTGTAGGAAGTAGTGAACACTATTAGGTTTGTAGGAAGTAGTGAACACTATTAGGTTTGTAGGAAGTAGTGAACACTATTAGGTTTGTAGGAAGTAGTGAACACTATTAGGTTTGTAGGAAGTAGTGAACACTATTAGGTTTGTAGGAAGTAGTGAACACTTAGGTTTGTAGGAAGTAGTGAACACTATTAGGTTTGTAGGAAGTAGTGAACACTATTTGGTTTGTAGGAAGTAGTAAACACTTAGGTTTGTAGGAAGTAGTGAACACTTAGGTTTGTAGGAAGTAGTGAACACTTAGGTTTGTAGGAAGTAGTGAACACTATTAGGTTTGTAGGAAGTAGTGAACACTTAGGTTTGTAGGAAGTAGTGAACACTTAGGTTTGTAGGAAGTAGTGAACACTTAGGTTTGTAGGAAGTAGTGAACACCATTAGGTTTGTAGGAAGTAGTGAACACTAGGTTTGTAGGAAGTAGTGAACACTAGGTGTGTAGGAAGTAGTGAACACTAGGTGTGTAGGAAGTAGTGAACACTATTAGGTTTGTGGGAAGTAGTGAACACTAGGTTTGTAGGAAGTAGTGAACACTAGGTTTGTAGGAAGTAGTAAACACTATTAGGTTTGTGGGAAGTAGTGAACACTATTAGGTTTGTAGGAAGTAGTGAACACTATTAGGTTTGTAGGAAGTAGTGAACACTATTAGGTTTGTAGGAAGTAGTGAACACTTAGGTTTTAGGAAGTAGTTTAGGTTTGTAGGAAGTAGTGAACACTATTAGGTTTGTAGGAAGTAGTGAACACTATTAGGTTTGTAGGAAGTAGTGAACACTATTAGGTTTGTAGGAAGTAGTGAACACTATTAGGTTTGTAGGAAGTAGTGAACACTTAGGTTTGTAGGAAGTAGTGAACACTTAGGTTTGTAGGAAGTAGTGAACACTATTAGGTTTGTAGGAAGTAGTGAACACTATTAGGTTTGTAGGAAGTAGTGAACACTATTAGGTTTGTAGGAAGTAGTGAACACTATTTGGTTTGTAGGAAGTAGTAAACACTTAGGTTTGTAGGAAGTAGTAAACACTTAGGTTTGTAGGAAGTAGTGAACACTTAGGTTTGTAGGAAGTAGTGAACACTTAGGTTTGTAGGAAGTAGTGAACACTATTAGGTTTGTAGGAAGTAGTGAACACTTAGGTTTGTAGGAAGTAGTGAACACTTAGGTTTGTAGGAAGTAGTGAACACTTAGGTTTGTAGGAAGTAGTGAACACTTAGGTTTGTAGGAAGTAGTGAACACTATTAGGTTTGTAGGAAGTAGTGAACACTTAGGTTTGTAGGAAGTAGTGAACACTTAGGTTTGTAGGAAGTAGTGAACACTTAGGTTTGTAGGAAGTAGTGAACACCATTAGGTTTGTAGGAAGTAGTGAACACTAGGTTTGTAGGAAGTAGTGAACACTAGGTGTGTAGGAAGTAGTGAACACTAGGTGTGTAGGAAGTAGTGAACACTATTAGGTTTGTGGGAAGTAGTGAACACTAGGTTTGTAGGAAGTAGTGAACACTAGGTTTGTAGGAAGTAGTAAACACTATTAGGTTTGTGGGAAGTAGTGAACACTATTAGGTTTGTAGGAAGTAGTGAACATTATTAGGTTTGTAGGAAGTAGTGAACACTATTAGGTTTGTAGGAAGTAGTGAACACTTAGGTTTGTAGGAAGTAGTGAACACTAGGTTTGTAGGAAGTAGTGAACACTAGGTTTGTAGGAAGTAGTGAACACTAGGTTTGTAGGAAGTAGTGAACACTATTAGGTTTGTAGGAAGTAGTGAACACTATTAGGTTTGTAGGAAGTAGTGAACACTATTAGGTTTGTAGGAAGTAGTGAACACTATTAGGTTTGTAGGAAGTAGTGAACACTAGGTTTGTAGGAAGTAGTGAACACTAGGTTTGTAGGAAGTAGTGAACACTAGGTTTGTAGGAAGTAGTGAACACTAGGTTTGTAGGAAGTAGTGAACACTATTAGGTTTGTAGGAAGTAGTGAACACTATTAGGTTTGTAGGAAGTAGTGAACACTAGGTTTGTAGGAAGTAGTGAACACTATTAGGTTTGTAGGAAGTAGTGAACACTATTAGGTTTGTAGGAAGTAGTGAACACTATTAGGTTTGTAGGAAGTAGTGAACACTATTAGGTTTGTAGGAAGTAGTGAACACTTAGGTTTGTAGGAAGTAGTGAACACTATTTGGTTTGTAGGAAGTAGTGAACACTATTTGGTTTGTAGGAAGTAGTGAACACTATTAGGTTTGTAGGAAGTAGTGAACACTAGGTTTATAGGAAGTAGTGAACACTTAGGTTTGTAGGAAGTAGTGAACACTATTAGGTTTGTAGGAAGTAGTGAACACTAGGTTTGTAGGAAGTAGTGAACACTAGGTTTGTAGGAAGTAGTGAACACTAGGTTTGTAGGAAGTAGTGAACACTAGGTTTGTAGGAAGTAGTGAACACTAGGTTTGTAGGAAGTAGTGAACACTATTAGGTTTGTAGGAAGTAGTGAACACTATTAGGTTTGTAGGAAGTAGTGAACACTAGGTTTGTAGGAAGTGGTGAACATTATTAGGTTTGTAGGAAGTAGTGAACACTAGGTTTGTGGGAAGTAGTGAACACTATGGGAGAAGGGAGATAATGTTGGGATGCACTCAGGGAAGTAGTGAACACTATGGGAGAAGGGAGATAATGTTGGGATGCACTCAGGGAAGTAGTGAACACTAGGTTTGTAGGAAGTAGTGAACACTAGGTTTGTAGGAAGTAGTAAACACTTAGGTTTGTAGGAAGTAGTGAACACTATTAGGTTTGTAGGAAGTAGTGAACACTAGGTTTGTAGGAAGTAGTGAACACTAGGTTTGTAGGAAGTAGTGAACACTAGGTTTGTAGGAAGTAGTGAACACTATTAAGTTTGTAGGAAGTAGTGAACACTTAGGTTTGTAGGAAGTAGTGAACACTTAGGTTTGTAGGAAGTAGTGAACACTTAGGTTTGTAGGAAGTAGTGAACACCATTAGGTTTGTAGGAAGTAGTGAACACTAGGTTTGTAGGAAGTAGTGAACACTAGGTGTATAGGAAGTAGTGAACACTAGGTGTGTAGGAAGTAGTGAACACTAGGTGTGTAGGAAGTAGTGAACACTATTAGGTTTGTGGGAAGTAGTGAACACTAGGTTTGTAGGAAGTAGTGAACACTTAGGTTTGTAGGAAGTAGTGAACACTAGGTTTGTAGGAAGTAGTGAACACTAGGTTTGTAGGAAGTAGTGAACACTAGGTTTGTAGGAAGTAGTGAACACTATTAGGTTTGTAGGAAGTAGTGAACACTATTAGGTTTGTAGGAAGTAGTGAACACTATTAGGTTTGTAGGAAGTAGTGAACACTATTAGGTTTGTAGGAAGTAGTGAACACTAGGTTTGTAGGAAGTAGTGAACACTAGGTTTGTAGGAAGTAGTGAACACTAGGTTT
>NC_060175.1:106354266-106369266 GCF_021184085.1 Oncorhynchus gorbuscha | reverse complement strand
CCGCGACTGGGAGACCAATGGGGGGGCGTCGTCCGGCTTAGGGGGAGGGTTTGACCCGCAGGGATGTCCTTGTCCCATCACTCACTAGCTACTCCTGTGGCGGGCCGGGTGCAGTCCACGCTGACACGGTCGACAGGTGTACGGTGTTTCCTCCGACACATTGGTGCGGCTGGCTTCCGGGTTAAGCGGGCATTGTGTCAAGAAGCAGTGAGGCTTGGTTGGGTCGTGTTTCGGAGGACGCATGGCTCTCAATCTTCGCCTCTCCCGAGTCTGTACGGAAGTTGCAGCGATGAGACAAGACTGTAACTACCAATTGGGGAGGAAACGGGGTAACAAAAAAACTATATATATAGGGGAACCACTAGGCTACCTGCCTCCTCGAACCACTAGGCTACCTGCCTCCTCGAACCACTAGGCTACCTGCCTCCTCTAACCACTAGGCTACCTGCCTCCTCTAACCACTAGGCTACCTGCCTCCTCTAACCACTAGGCTACCTGCCTTTAACCACTAGGCTACCTGCCTCCTCTAACCACTAGGCTACCTGCCTCCTCTAACCACTAGGCTACCTGCCTCCTCTAACCACTAGGCTACCTGCCTCCTCTAACCACTAGACTACCTGCCTTTAACCACTAGGCTACCTGCCTCCTCTAACCACTAGGCTACCTGCCTCCTCTAACCACTAGGCTACCTGCCTCCTCTAACCACTAGACTACCTGCCTTTAACCACTAGGCTACCTGCCTCCTCGAACCACTAGGCTACCTGCCTCCTCTAACCACTAGACTACCTGCCTTTAACCACTAGGCTACCTGCCTCCTCTAACCACTAGACTACCTGCCTTTAACCACTAGGCTACCTGCCTCCTCTAACCACTAGGCTACCTGCCTCCTCTAACCACTAGACTACCTGCCTCTAACCACTAGACTACCTGCCGCCCCAATTGTTTCTGAGGTTACTATTTTATACAGTGCGTTCAGAAAGTATTCAGACCCCTTGACTGTTTCCACATTGTTACATTAGTCTTAATTTAAATTTGCTTCAATTAATTGTTTTCCTCATCAATCTACACACAATACCCCATAATGACAAAGTGAAAACTACAATTTCTATATACCAGTTTTTGCTTTGTCATTATGGGGTATTGTGTGTAGATTGATGAGGAGGGAAAAAAACATTTAATCCATTTTAGAATAAGGCTGTAACGTAACAAAATGTGGAAAAAGTCAAAGGGGTCTGAATACTTTCTGAACACATTCTATATCCGTCCTCCTGTAGAAGCTCCACGTGTTCCTGTTTGAGCTGTGTCTGGTTCTGACCCGCTCTGTGGAGGACAAAGAAGGGGGCGTGGTCTTTCAGGTGTACCGCCAGCCCCTCCCCACCGCCACACTCCACCTAGAAGACCTACCTGACGGGGAGGGCGGCGGTGGAGGGGCCTTCAGGGGGGCCTTCACCAGCGGCAACGACAAAGGTATGGAGTGTTACTGACGGTTACTGAGTGTTGCTGAGTGTTGCTGAGTGTTGCTGAGTGTTGCTGAGTGTTGCTGAGTGTTGCTGAGTGTTGCTGACTGTTGCTGACTGTTACTGAGTGTTACTGAGTGTTGCTGAGTGTTGCTGGCTGTTACTGGCTGTTACTGGCTGTTACTGGCTGTTACTGGCTGTTACTGGCTGTTACTGGCTGTTACTGAGTGTTACTGAGTGTTACTGAGTGTTACTGAGTGTTACTGAGTGTTACTGACTGTTACTGACTGTTACTGACTGTTACTGGCTGTTACTGACTGTTACTGGGTGTTACTGGCTGTTACTGGCTGTTACTGGCTGTTACTGACTGTTACTGACTGTTACTGACTGTTACTGAGTGTTACTGAGTGTTACTGAGTGTTACTGAGTGTTACTGAGTGTTACTGACTGTTACTGACTGTTACTGACTGTTACTGACTGTTACTGACTGTTACTGACTGTTACTGGGTGTTACTGACTGTTACTGAGTGTTACTGAGTGTTACTGAGTGTTACTGAGTGTTACTGAGTGTTACTGAGTGTTACTGAGTGTTACTGAGTGTTACTGAGTGTTACTGAGTGTTACTGAGTGTTACTGAGTGTTACTGAGTGTTACTGAGTGTTACTGAGTGTTAGTCTATTACAGGCTGTTACAGACTGTTACTGGCTGTTACTGGCTGTTACTGGCTGTTACTGGCTGTTACTGGCTGTTACTGACTGTTACTGACTGTTACTGACTGTTACTGACTGTTACTGACTTACTGACTGTTACTGAGTGTTACTGAGTGTTACTGACTGTTACTGGGTGTTACTGACTTACTGACTGTTACTGACTTACTGACTGTTACTGACTTACTGGCTGTTACTGACTGTTACTGACTGTTACTGGCTGTTACTGGCTGTTACTGGCTGTTACTGAGTGTTACTGACTGTTACTGAGTGTTACTGAGTGTTACTGGGTGTTACTGACTGTTACTGACTTACTAAGTGTTACTGACTTACTGACTTGATGACTGTTATGACTGTTACTGACTGTTACTGAGTGTTACTGAGTGTTACTGAGTGTTACTGAGTGTTACTGAGTGTTACTGAGTGTTACTGGCTGTTACTGGCTGTTACTGGCTGTTACTGGCTGTTACTGGCTGTTACTGGCTGTTACTGGCTGTTACTGGCTGTTACTGACTGTTACTGACTGTTACTGGCTGTTACTGGCTGTTACTGGCTGTTACTGACTGTTACTGACTGTTACTGGGTGTTACTGTTACTGGGTGTTACTGACTTGATGACTGTTACTGAGTGTTACTGAGTGTTACTGAGTGTTACTGAGTGTGTGTTACTGAGTGTTACTGAGTGTTACTGAGTGTTAGTCTATTACAGACTGTTACAGACTGTTACTGGCTGTTACTGGCTGTTACTGGCTGTTACTGGCTGTTACTGGCTGTTACTGAGTGTTACTGGCTGTTACTGAGCTGTTACTGGTGTGACCGAGTGTGTTACCGAGTGTGACCGAGTGTGACCGAGTGTGACCGAGTGTGACCGAGTGTGACCGAGTGTGACCGAGTGTGACCGAGTGTGACCGAGTGTGACCGAGTGTGACTGAGTGTTAGACTGTTACAGACTGTTACAGACTGTCACAGACTGTCACTGAGTGTTAGACTGTTACTGATCCTCATTCTCTCTCTGTCTGTCAGTACGTAACTGTCTCAGGGTGTCCAGTAGGGGGCGCTCCAAGGCCCAGTCTCACAGTCTCCAGGCCAACGACTCATTCAACAAGCAGCAGTGGATCTCCTGCCTGCGCCAGGCCATGGTCCAATCACGAGACAGGGACGCCCAGGTCAGCCAATCACCGCTGTCGTCCCGCCTCTCCCCAGACTTCGCCCTGTACCACATCGCAGAACTGAGTCTGAGCTCAGACACCGAGATGGCAGACCAGAGCAGTCAATGACCCGAGCAGAGTGATCCGTGACAGACAGACTAGACCAATCCAATCAAAGACTGATCAACTAAGTGCTTAGCAATAGTCCCATGATGCATTTGGAGGTGGTAGTGATGTTAAACATGAAGGATGTGTACGGCTGGTCAGTACAGTTTTATAAGGGGAGAGAGGGGGGGTTGGGTGATGTTATGTAATGTGCCTTCTAGCCTGGGTGCCAGGCTGTTTGTGCTCTCTTGTCTCAACTCCTCATGGAATCGTCATGCAGAACAATGACGACGGAGATCTGGGACGAGGAGAACATACTTTGGGAGCTCTGGAGTCAATCAAGTTCCAAAGGGTTCCATCATCAGACGTCTTCTGGAATAGGATGTGATAATGCCTAGAGAACGATCTTTGGGCCATATACGTGTTTAAACTCCCCTGCGATGTTAGCTGTGATTTATAGATCACATTGATAACCTGTACAGAGGCAATATTGATGACAGTAAATGTCATGAGTGAAGTGGGTATTTTTTTATTGTTTTTTTTATTTTACTTGTTGCTAATAAACTTAAATAACTATGACGCCTTGTGGTTAGAGTGTTAGTTCTTTAACCGAATGGTTGCTAGATGGAATCCCCCGAGCTGACAAGGTAAAAACCTGTCGTTCTGCCCCTGAACAAGGCAGTTAACCCACTGTTCCTAGGCCGTCATTGTAAATAATAATATGTTCTTAACTGACTTGCCTAGTTAAATAAAGGTTAAACAAAAAATACATACAATTCCTCTCACTCTCAGCTGTGAGAATCCCATGTGTTCCCATCTGGTCTTACAGTAAGGTTAGGGACAAAATTACAGCTACGTTTCGATGGTAAGATCCAGAGGGAAAAGATTAGGGATGCTTATCTCAGACACTCTCTCTCTTCCGTTCTCCACCTATCTCTCTCCCGTTCTCTCTCCATCTCCCCCTATCTCTCTCCATCTCCACCTATCTCTCATTCTCTCTCCATCTCCACCTATCTCTCATTCCTCTTCTCTATCTCTCATCTCTCCATATCTCTCTCCATCTCCACCTATCCCTCCATCTCCCCCTATCTCTCATTCTCTCTCCATCTCCCTCTATCTCTCTCCATCTCCCCTATCTCTCTCCATGTTCTCTCTCCATCTCTCCACCATCTCTCTCCCGTTCTTCTCTCTCCATCTCTCTCCATCTCCCGTTCTCTCCATCTATCTCCCCTATCTCTCTCCATCTCCCCTTATCTCTCTCCCGTTCTCTCTCCATCTCCCCATCTCTCTCCATCTCCCCCTATCTCTCTCTCCCGTTCTCTCTCCATCTCCCCTATCCCCCATCATCTCCCCTTATCTCTCTCCCGTTCTCTCTCCATCTCCCCCTATCTCTCTCCATCTCCCCCTATCTCTCTCCCGTTCTCTCTCCATCTTCTCTCTCCATCTCCCCCTATCTCTCTCCCGTTCTCTCTCCATCTCCCCCTATCTCTCTCCCGTTCTCTCTCCATCTCCCCCTATCTCTCTCCCGTTCTCTCTCCCGTTCTCTCTCAATCCCTCTCTCACCTTTCTCACTCCCAGCTCCTCAACAGTATTTTATAATGTCAATGGTAATGCTGCTATTCTCGTACGGACTCGGGAGAGGTGAAGGTCGAGAGCCGTGCGTCCTCCGAAACACGACACAACCAAGCCGCGGAGCCTTAGACCCCTGAGACGGAGCCTTAGACCCCTGAGACGGAGCCTTAGACCCCCGAGACGGAGCCTTAGACCCCCGAGACGGAGCCTTAGACCCCCGAGACGGAGCCTTAGACCCCCAAACTACTTCCTTAGCGCTATGAGAGACGGTTAGTGATCCCTCTAGATTCTGGAAAACCGTTAATTGACTGAAGCGGTGGGTCATTCCTCCCTGTCTAATCAAGTAGTGTTAGAGTCCTGCGTCATTACTGAAAAAGTTCAGATTTGTGATGCTTTTAATCAGCATTTTACAGCTGTTCCTCCCCCATACAGCCTCCAGCTGACTGTTCCTCCCCCATACAGCCTCCAGATGACTGTTCTTCCCCCATACAGCCTCCAGCTGACTGTTCCTCCCCCATACAGCCTCCAGCTGACTGTTCCTCCCCCTACAGCCCCAGCTGACTGTTCCTCCCCCAGCCTCCAGCTGACTGTTCCTCCCCCATACAGCCTCCAGTTGCCTGTTCTTCCCCCATACAGCCTCCAGATGACTGTTCTTCCCCCATACAGCCTCCAGCTGACTGTTCCTCCCCCATACAGCCTCCAGCTGACTGTTCCTCCCCCATACAGCCTCCAGCTGACTGTTCCTCCCCCATACAGCCTCCAGCTGACTGTTCCTTCCCCATACAGCCTCCAGTTGCCTGTTCTTCCCCCATACAGCCTCCAGCTGACTGTTCCTTCCCCATACAGCCTCCAGCTGACTGTTCCTCCCCCATACAGCCTCCAGTTGCCTGTTCTTCCCCCATACAGCCTCCAGCTGACTGTTCTTCCCCCATACAGCCTCCAGTTGCCTGTTCTTCCCCCATACAGCCTCCAGCTGACTGTTCTTCCCCCATACAGCCTCCAGTTGCCTGTTCTTCCCCCATACAGCCTCCAGCTGCCTGTTCTTCCCCCATACAGCCTCCAGCTGACTGTTCCTCCCCCATACAGCCTCCAGTTGCCTGTTACATTTACATTTAAGTCATTTAGCAGACGCTCTTATCCAGAGCGACTTACAAATTGGTGCATTCACCTTATGACATCCAGTGGAACAGTCACTTTACAATAGTGCATCTAAATCTTAAAGGGGGGGGGGGGGGAAATACTTATCCTATCCTAGGTATTCCTTAAAGAGGTGGGTTTTCAGGTGTCTCCGGAAGGTGGTGATTGACTCCGCTGTCCTGGCGTCGTGAGGGAGTTTGTTCCACCATTGGGGGGCCAGAGCAGCGAACAGTTTTGACTGGGCTGAGCGGGAGCTGTACTTCCTCAGTGGTAGGGAGGCGAGCAGGCCAGAGGTGGATGAACGCAGTGCCCTTGTTTGGGTGTAGGGCCTGATCAGAGCCTGGAGGTACTGAGGTGCCGTTCCCCTCACAGCTCCGTAGGCAAGCACCATGGTCTTGTAGCGGATGCGAGCTTCAACTGGAAGCCAGTGGAGAGAGCGGGGTGACGTGAGAGAACTTGGGAAGGTTGAACACCAGACGGGCTGCGGCGTTCTGGATGAGTTGAAGGGGTTTAATGGCACAGGCAGGGAGCCCAGCCAACAGCGAGTTGCAGTAATCCAGACGGGAGATGACAAGTGCCTGGATTAGGACCTGCGCCGCTTCCTGTGTGAGGCAGGGTCGTACTCTGTGGATGTTGTAGAGCATGAACCTACAGGAACGGGCCACCGCCTTGATGTTGGTTGAGAACGACAGGGTGTTGTCCAGGATCACACCAAGGTTCTTAGCGCTCTGGGAGGAGGACACAATGGAGTTGTCAACCGTGATGGCGAGATCATGGAACGGGCAGTCCTTCCCCGGGAGGAAGAGCAGCTCCGTCTTGCCGAGGTTCAGCTTGAGGTGGTGATCCATCATCCACACTGATATGTCTGCCAGACATGCAGAGATGCGACTCGCCACCTGGTCATCAGAAGGGGGAAAGGAGAAGATTAGTTGTGTGTCGTCTGCATAGCAATGATAGGAGAGACCATGTGAGGTTATGACAGAGCCAAGTGACTTGGTGTATAGCGAGAATAGGAGAGGGCCTAGAACAGAGCCCTGGGGGACACCAGTGGTGAGAGCGCGTGGTGAGGAGACAGATTCTCGCCACGCCACCTGGTAGGAGCGACCTGTCAGGTAGGACGCAATCCAAGCGTGGGCCGTGCCGGAGATGCCCAACTCGGAGAGGGTGGAGAGGAGGATCTGATGGTTCACAGTATCGAAGGCAGCCGATAGATCTAGAAGGATGAGAGCAGAGGAGAGAGAGTTAGCTTTAGCAGTGCGGAGCGCCTCCGTGATACAGAGGAGAGCAGTCTCAGTTGAATGACTAGTTTTGAAACCTGACTGATTTGGATCAAGAAGGTCATTCAGAGAGAGATAGCGGGAGAGCTGGCCAAGGACGGCACGTTCAAGAGTTTTGGAGAGAAAAGAAAGAAGGGATACTGGTCTGTAATTGTTGACATCGGAGGGATCGAGTGTAGGTTTTTTCAGAAGGGGTGCAACTCTCGCTCTCTTGAAGACGGAAGGGACGTAGCCAGCGGTCAGTGATGAGTTGATGAGCGAGGTGAGGTAAGGGAGAAGGTCTCCGGAAATGGTCTGGAGAAGAGGGGAGGGGATAGGGTCAAGCGGGCAGGTTGTTGGGCGGCCGGCCGTCACAAGACGCGAGATTTCATCTGGAGAGAGAGGGGAGAAAGAGGTCAGAGCACAGGGTAGGGCAGTGTGAGCAGAACCAGCGGTGTCGTTTGACTTCGCAAACGAGGATCGGATGTCGTCGACCTTCTTTTCAAAATGGTTGAAGTCGTCTGCAGAGAGGGAGGAGGGGGGGGAGGATTCAGGAGGGAGGAGAAGGTGGCAAAGAGCTTCCTAGGGTTAGAGGCAGATGCTTGGAATTTAGCGTGGTAGAAAGTGGCTTTAGCAGCAGAGACAGAGGAGGAAAATGTAGAGAGGAGGGAGTGAAAGGATGCCAGGGTGCGCGCTGGGACCACCAGATTAGGGTGGCCGCGGCCACGCGGTGTGGAGCGTTTGTATGGTCTGTGCAGAGAGGAGAGAACAGGGATAAACAGACACATAGTTAACAGGGTACAGAAGAGGCTACGCTAATGCAAAGGAGATTGGAATGACAAGTGGACTACACGTCTCGAATGTTCAGAAAGTTAAGCTACGTAGCAAGAATCTTATTGACTAAAATGATTAAAATGATACAGTACTGCTGAAGTAGGCTAGCTGGCAGTGGGTGCGTTGTTGACACTACACTAATCAAGTAGTTCCGTTGAGTGTAATAGTTTCTACAGTGCTGCTATTCGGGGGCTAGCTGGCTAGCTAGTAGTGTTGTTTACGTTACGTTGCGTTAAAAGAACGACAATAGCTGGCTAGCTAACCTAGAAAATCGCTCTAGACTACACAATTATCTTTGATACAAAGACGGCTATGTAGCTAGCTACGATCAAACAAATCAAACCGTTGTACTGTAATGAAATGAAAATGTGATACTACCTGTGAATGCGACCGGGTTGTTGAGTTCTATTCAGAAGACGTTGGCTAGCGTTGGCTAGCTGTTGGCTAGCTAGCAGAGTCTCCTACGTTAAGGACGACAAATAGCTGGCTAGCTAACCTCGGTAAATTAAGATAATCACTCGAAGACTACACACTCTAAACCTAAACAACACAATTATCTTGGAACGAAGATACGAAGACAGCAAAGACAGCTATGTAGCTAGCTAACACTACACTAATCAAGTCGTTCAGTTGAGTGTAATAGTTTTCCCAGTGCAGCTAATCAGTGGACGTTAGCTAGCTGGCTAGTGAAGACTACGTTAGGACGGCGAAATACGATAATTACGCAATTATCTTTGATACAAAGATGGCTATGTAGCTAGCTGAGAAGAAATTGCTAAGATTAGACAAATCAAACCGTTGTGCTATAATGAAATATAATGAAATGTAAAAAGTTATACTACCTGCGGGAGCGAAGCGCCGATGCGACCACTCGCTCCAAACTGTTCTTCCCCCATACAGCCTCCAGCTGTCTGTTCTTCCCCCATACAGCCTCCAGTTGCCTGTTCTTCCCCCATACAGCCTCCAGTTGCCTGTTCTTCCCCCATACAGCCTCCAGTTGCCTGTTCTTCCCCCATACAGCCTCCAGATGCCTGTTCTTCCCCATACAGCCTCCAGATGCCTGTTCTTCCCCATACAGCCTCCAGTTGCCTGTTCTTCCCCCATACAGCCTCCAGATGACTGTTCTTCCCCCATACAGCCTCCAGTTGACTGTTCCTCCCCCATACAGCCTCCAGTTGACTGTTCCTCCCCCATACAGCCTCCAGCTGACTGTTCTTCCCCCATACAGCCTCCAGCTGACTGTTCGTCCCCCATACAGCCCTCTAGTGGTGTGGGGGCTGTGCTTTGGCAAAGTGGGTGGGGTTATATCCTTCCTGTTTGGCCCTGTCCGGGGGTGTCCCTGTCATGGCTTGTGTGTCATCCGTACAGATACCAACACATCTTGACCACCAAAGTCCATTTGATGTCACAAAGCTGTCCAGTACTTTAGAAATATCCTGTCCTGGTTTCCAGTGGTTTGCAAAGGACGATGTCTTCCTTAATTGACCCCCCATAAACGTAACGGACATATACCAGGAGCTGTGCCAGGTCCTCTCGCTCAGTTGTGCACCGGGGCCTCCCACTCCTCTTTCTATTCTGGTTAGAGCCAGTTTGCTCTGTTTTGTGAAGGGGAAGTAGTACACAGCGTTGTACGAGATCTTCAGTTTCTTGGCAATTTCTCGCATGAAATAGCCGTCATTTCTCAGAACAAGAATAGACTGACGAGTTTCAAAAGAAAAGTCTTCATTTTGAGCCTGTAATCGAATCCACAAATGCTGATGCTCCAGATACTCAACTAGTCTAAAGAAGGCCAGTTTTATTGCTTCTTTAATCAGCACAACAGTTTCAGCTGTGCTAACATAATTCCAAACGGGTTTTCTAATGATCAATTAGCCTTTTCAAATGATAAACTTGGATTAGCTAACACAACGTGCCATTGGAACACAGGAGTGATGGTTGCTGATAATGGGCCTCTGTACTCCTCTGTAGATATTCCATTAAAAATCAGCCGTTTCCAGCAACAATAGTCATTTACAACATTAACAATGTCTACACTGTATTTCAGATCGATTTGATGTTATTTTAATGGACAATTTGTTTTCTTTTCTTTAAAAAAAATGGGCATTTCTAAGTGACTCCACATTTTTGAATGGTAATGTACGTACCACTGAATTGGAAACAAATAGGATAATGGTTAAATTAGCATTGCTTAGAGACCCCCCCCCCCCCCCCCAGGGGAGCTGACGCAGGAAGTGAACCCTGGACAGCCAATCACTACCGCTGATGCTACAAACAGAGCATTCAGCAGCCAATCAGAAAAGCTGTTAATTAAGCAGAGCTTTCAGCAGCCAATCACTACAGCTCATACTTCAAATCAGAAATGGAGAAATGCCGGATGTGTGGATCCATTTTTAGCCCAACCTGTCTAAATTGTGGTTTTTGTGCAGAATGATCGTTATCTGGCTGATGATGGAGCCTCGAGGTGGGGGGGGGGGGATTAGTCTATTTTTCTAAATATATTTATATATTTTCTTTATCACTTGTTTTTTGTTTTTTACTCTTTGACTTCTTTCCTTTATTTAATTCATGTGGATATTATTTGTGTTATGCTATTTCTTGCTATTTCTTGTAATGTGCAAATCAAATCAAAACAAAACAAAACCGGTGGGTTGGTATGATGTCATCTTTTCACTGTTTCTTTCCAATAATTTTTTTGTTGTAGTTGAGATTTGTAGACATTTTTAAGCTAGATCTGTAGATGTAATCCTGTCTAGGTCTCTGTATGCTGCCAGTGCGTGGCAGTCCAAAGTGGGCGGGGATTTCAGAAAGTGGGCGGGGATTTCAGCTCGGACCGGAAGAGAAACGGCGACAACCCGAAACAGAGCTAACAAAACGGTAGCATCACTTTAATCGAGCTATTCCTTCTTTTAAACTATCTTTATCTAATACATGTTGCGTAACAACCGTATATTGATGATTATATATAGCTAAAACACTTATGAAATCTTTCGCCATTACCTTTTTAAAACCGCAAATGGAGCTCAAAAGTATTGACAACCAAACAATAGCTAGCTAACTTGTTGTCGCTGGTTATCTAACTGGGAAAGAATATAAGGACACAGCTGACGCTTAAACCAACCACAAACTAATAACCTTAATTAAACCCTTAACTAAAAGTTTATCAATTCTGACATGAATTACCGGTTTTGGGCGTCAGTCGTATCCTTACAATTACTTACTGCCTTTTTTTTCTACCTAACTAGCAAATGACCAAACTAAACCGTTAACTATTTACAAGAAATATAGACAGAAACACACAAGATTTCTCACTAACAATGTGTTTACTTGATTGTTCGTGGTTACTTTTGTTTTTGCTGTCTAGTTTATTAGCTAATTGTTTAGCTAACGCCAGCTAGCTAATAACATTAGCTGGCCAAGGCAATGTTAGCTAGCTAGATACAGTAATTATCTAAAATATGTTTCCCTTGTGACATGTAAGCTATCATTCCTTGGTCATATGAAAGAACACTGTATTTCATTCAAATGAACATTTACATTTGAGTAATTTTAGTCGCTGTTATCCAGAGCGACTAATGGTTAAGTGCCTTGCTCATGTGCACATAAATATTTTTCACATGGTTGACTTGGTGATTCGAACCAGCAAACTTTTAAGTTACTGGCCTTTTTATGTTCTTAAACGCTAGGCTACCATCCGCCCATGAACAAAATTGATCTGGTCAATATGAATACACACATCATCTGTAATAGTTAAGGGCTAGAAACAAAATTACCCCAGGAACAAGAAACCCTGAGTTACCTTTTGTGAAGTAGGCTAAAATCAGGGTATCACTATGCAGGCTAAACGGAAACAAAGATGGATGCAGTGGTATAATATGAGTGTTAATCTCTATCGTCCCTCTCTCCATCTCTCCCCCTGTCTCTCTTCCACCTCCCCTGTTTCACCTCTCCATCTCTCCCCCTGTCTCTCTTCCACCTCCCCTGTTTCACCTCTCCATCTCTCCATCCCTGTCTCTCTTCCACCTCCCCTGTTTCACCCTCCATCTCTCCCCCTGTCTCTCTTCCACCTCCCCTGTTTCACCTCTCCATCTCTCCCCCTGTCTCTCTTCCACCTCCCCTGTTTCACCTCTCCATCTCTCCCCTGTCTCTCTTCCACCTCCCCTGTTTCACCTCTCCATCTCTCCCCCTCCCCCTGTCTCTCTTCCACCTCCCCTGTTTCACCTCTCCATCTCTCCCCCTGTCTCTCTTCCACCTCCCCTGTTTCACCCCTCCATCTCTCCCCCTGTCTCTCTTCCACCTCCCCTGTTTCACCTCTCCATCTCTCCCCCTGTCTCTCTTCCACCTCCCCTGTTTCACCTCTCCATCTCTCCCCCTGTCTCTCTTCCACCTCCCCTGTTTCACCTCTCCATCTCTCCCCCTGTCTCTCTTCCACCTCCCCTGTTTCACCTCTCCATCTCTCCCCCTGTCTCTCTTCCACCTCCCCTGTTTCACCTCTCCATCTCTCCCCCTGTCTCTCTTCCACCTCCCCTGTTTCACCTCTCCATCTCTCCCCCTGTCTCTCTTCCACCTCCCCTGTTTCACCCCTCCATCTCTCCCCCTGTCTCTCTTCCACCTCCCCTGTTTCACCTCTCCATCTCTCCCCCTGTCTCTCTTCCACCTCCCCTGTTTCACCCCTCCATCTCTCCCCCTGTCTCTCTTCCACCTCCCCTGTTTCACCTCTCCATCTCCCCTCTTTCTCGACCCCCTCCTATAGATGGCTGCAATCAGGAAGAAGCTGGTGATAGTGGGAGACGGAGCGTGTGGGAAGACCTGCCTGCTGATCGTCTTCAGTAAAGACCAGTTCCCAGAGGTCTATGTGCCCACTGTGTTCGAGAACTATGTGGCTGACATCGAGGTCGACGGCAAACAGGTGAGCCTCAGCCAGGGTCCTAGTTCCAAACCAAACTGACCATGTCCTCATTTTCTCTTGGGCCCAATTCCAAACCAGACCCTTGGACCTGGTTTCCACCTGAAAGTGATGGATATAATGACAAAATGGTTCCACCCCATTGACTTCCCAACTTTGCCTTTGCTGAAAAATTACTTCCTATGACTGAGATATGTGGTTGTCTCACCTAGCTATCTGAAGATGAATGTCCTGACTATGACTGGTCCACCTAGCTATCTGGAGATGAATGTACTGACTATGACTGGTCCACCTAGCTATCTGGAGATGAATGTCCTGACTATGACTGGTCCACCTAGCTATCTGGAGATGAATGTACTGACTATGACTGGTCCACCTAGCTATCTGAAGATGAATGTACTGACTATGACTGGTCCACCTAGCTATCTGGAGATGAATGTACTGACTGAGCTAGGTGGGACAACCACATATCAATCTGAAGATGAATGTACGAACTGCCCTGGGTAATAGTGTCTGCTAAATCATCCCATCATGCACTACGTTTATTTCTGTGGGCAGAAGCACTGTTCACACCCTTCTTGAGAACATTTTGCAGGTTTTAAGCTAATTTCCTGCAGTTGTATACATTTTGCCATGTTTAATGTTTATTCATGTGGTATTTCAGTGACTTAAACATTACTGCAAAATCTATGGGCTAAAAAAACGTTAGCTGACATTGGCATAGTTGATCTGGATGTTTCTGAAAAGTTATAAATAGCTAACTAAGGTCTGCAATGACGGACATGACAAGAGGAACTGATGATGCAATACCCGATTTAGAAATGTCACCTTGTACATTCTACTATTACAACTTTCAAGAATAAGTTGAAAGCTGGATTGACTTCCTTAACCACTGTGCTAAATGTCTCTCTCTCTCCTCCTCTTTCTCTCCACCCCCTCTCTCTCTCTCCCCTCCCTCTCTCTCTCTCTCTCTCTCTCTCTCTCCCTCACCCCTCCCCCTCTTTCTCTCCCTCTCCCTCTCTCTCTCTCTCTCACTCTCACTCTCTCTCTCTCTCACTCTCCTCTCTCCCCTCCCCCTCTTTCTCTCTCTCTCTTCCCCTCCCTCTCTCCCAGGTGGAGTTAGCATTATGGGACACAGCAGGACAGGAGGACTATGACAGACTGAGACCTCTCTCCTACCCCGACACTGACGTTATACTCATGTGCTTCTCTGTAGACAGCCCAGATAGTTTAGGTAACAAACAACACACACACAGCAAGGAAGTGTTTTGTTGGATGGTGTATACCCCCTCCAACTCAGATCAGGAAGTGTTGTGTTGGACGGTGTATACCCCCTCCAACTCAGATCAGGAAGTGTTGTGTTGGACGGTGTATACCCCCTCCAACTCAGATCAGGAAGTGTGTTGTTGGACTGTGTATACCCCCTCAGATCAGGAAGTGTTGTGTTGGACGGTGTATACCCCCTCCAACTCAGATCAGGAAGTGTGTTGTTGGACGGTGTATACCCCCTCAGATCAGGAAGTGTTGTGTTGGACGGTGTATACCCCCTCCAACTCAGATCAGGAAGTGTGTTGTTGGACGGTGTATACCCCCTCCAACTCAGATCAGGAAGTGTTGTGTTGGACGGTGTATACCCCCTCAGATCAGGAAGTGTTGTGTTGGACGGTGTATACCCCCTCCAACTCAGATCAGGAAGTGTTTTGTTGGACGGTGTATACCCCCTCAGATCAGGAAGTGTTGTGTTACCCCCTCCAACTCAGATCAGGAAGTGTTTTGTTGGACGGTGTATACCCCCTCAGATCAGGAAGTGTTTTGTTGGACGGTGTATATCCCCTCAGATCAGGAAGTGTTTTGTTGGACGGTGTATATCCCCTCAGATCAG
>NC_060175.1:106284266-106351766 GCF_021184085.1 Oncorhynchus gorbuscha | reverse complement strand
ATAGTTGTAATCATTTAAAGGGATAGTGTCACATTTTGGCAATGACTGAAAAGTCTGACAGGGTTCCCCAACTGGTGCCCTGATTTTATTTACCCCCTAAGTTTACGTTATTTTATTGTTGGACATAAAGACTGTAAAAAAAAAACCTGAAAATCAGTTCCAAGTGATTTTGATTTTGTAGATCTGTACCAAAGTATTCTTACTCATAATAGAGAGATATATATGTGATTGTATACTAAATCTAAGCCAGGTTTGAAATGGTTTTAGTCAGTGTATATATATTTGTTTGTGCTTCCTGCGGTCAATTTGCAGTCTACAATTTATAATTCTGTTCCTTTACCATTCGCTCAAGAAAAACATCTTTCTGTGGCTGAATCTCTAGGTGATGCTGGCGTTAGCGCAATCAGCTAACTGATACCATAGACTTCCAGTCATTACGCTAACACTAGTTCATCAAAGGCTCACAAAACTTACTTCAACTTCCTTTAAACTACACTCAGAGACACATTTGTATCCATGAGTTTATCTGACTCTGGGTCTGTAGTTAAAGGGCTTAATTGCCAAAATGGTGCACCATCCCTTTTGAGTGGTAGTTTTAAAACTGGTCTCAGATCTGTGGGTAATGTCCCTTTTGAGGGGTAGGTTTAAAACTGGTCTCAGATCTGTGCCTGTGTGTAACGCCCCTTTTGAGGGGTTGGTTTAAAACTGGTCTCAGATCTGTGCCTGTGTGTAACGCCCCTTTTGAGGGGTAGGTTTAAAACTGGTCTCAGATCTGTGCCTGTGTGTAACGCCCCTTTTGAGGGGTAGGTTTCAAACTGGTCTAATATCTGTGCCTGTGTGTAACGCCCCTTTTGA
This sequence comes from Oncorhynchus gorbuscha, assembly GCF_021184085.1. Taxonomy (NCBI): domain Eukaryota; kingdom Metazoa; phylum Chordata; class Actinopteri; order Salmoniformes; family Salmonidae; genus Oncorhynchus; species Oncorhynchus gorbuscha. Next base: position 106,350,911 of record NC_060175.1, on the reverse strand, counting down.
GGGGTAGGTTTAAAACTGGTCTCAGATCTGTGCCTGTGTGTAACGCCCCATATCGGCACCCTATTCCCTATATGGTGCACTCAATAGGGTTCCATTTGGGACTGGGGAGGTGAGGGGATAGAAAGGGTTAAATGCCCTCGATCTGAAAAAAATTGCGTAGGTATCAAAAAGCAAATCAAATCAAACTTTATTGGTCGTATCCACAGGATACAGAAGCGATTCTATATGGAACTACTGTGTGAAAGTAGGTCATGTTCATTAGTCACTGAACGGATCAAAATGGACTGAAACCGGGAGGGATCTACCTGAACTGTTACGATAAGAAATGCTTTTCTTTTTTTTCTTCCCAATCTTCTACTGCAGTACATTTTGTTACGGTGTTTATTAATGAATACAACCCTGATGTTTTTACATGTATCCAATCCTGTCGGAACTACACTAATGCCTTCGGTTTAAGGAGCCAAGTGGGCTGGGAAAGATACTGTGGACAGTGTTGTGTTGATGTGGAACTGTGCCATGAGGCCTAGAGGAGGAATTGAGAAAGTAGCTTCGACTGTGGCTTCCTCTCCTGGTCAACCCAGCTGGCCTTAATTTAAAGTTTCTCCTGTCCACTGCCTTTATGTCACCATAGACAGGAAGCTGTTAGTTTCACCTGTCCTCTGCCTTCAGGTAACTAGACAGGAAGCTGTTAGTTTTACCTGTCCACTGCCTTTGTCACCATAGACAGGAAGCTGTTAGTTTCACCTGTCCTCTGCCTTTAGGTAACTAGACAGGAAGCTGTTAGTTTTACCTGTCCACTGCCTTTAGGTAACTAGACAGGAAGCTGTTAGTTTCACCTGTCCTCTGCCTTCAGGTAACTAGACAGGAAGCTGTTAGTTTCACCTGTCCTCTGCCTTTAGGTAACTAGACAGGAAGCTGTTAGTTTCACCTGTCCTCTGCCTTCAGGTAACTAGACAGGAAGCTGTTAGTTTCACCTGTCCTCTGCCTTTAGGTAACTAGACAGGAAGCTGTTAGTTTTACCTGTCCACTGCCTTTAGGTAACTAGACAGGAAGCTGTTAGTTTTACCTGTCCACTGCCTTCAGGTAACTAGACAGGAAGCTGTTGGTTTCACCTGTCTACTGCCTTCAGGTAACTATAGACAGGAAGCTGTTAGTTTTACCTGTCCTCTGCCTTCAGGTAACTAGACAGGAAGCTGTTAGTTTTACCTGTCCACTGCCTTCAGGTAACTAGACAGGAAGCTGTTAGTTTTACCTGTCCTCTGCCTTCAGGTAACTAGACAGGAAGCTGTTAGTTTTACCTGTCCTCTGCCTTCAGGTAACTAGACAGGAAGCTGTTAGTTTCACCTGTCCTCTGCCTTCAGGTAACTATAGACAGGAAGCTGTTAGTTTTTCACCTGTCCACTGCCTTCAGGTAACTAGACAGGAAGCTGTTAGTTTCACCTGTCCACTGCCTTCAGGTAACTAGACAGGAAGCTGTTAGTTTTACCTGTCCAATGCCTTCAGGTAACTAGACAGGAAGCTGTTAGTTTTACCTGTCCACTGCCTTCAGGTAACTAGACAGGAAGCTGTTAGTTTTACCTGTCCTCTGCCTTCAGGTAACTAGACAGGAAGCTGTTAGTTTTACCTGTCCTCTGCCTTCAGGTAACTAGACAGGAAGCTGTTAGTTTTACCTGTCCACTGCCTTCAGGTAACTATAGACAGGAAGCTGTTAGTTTCACCTGTCCTCTGCCTTCAGGTAACTAGACAGGAAGCTGTTAGTTTTACCTGTCCACTGCCTTCAGGTAACTAGACAGGAAGCTGTTAGTTTCACCTGTCCACTTCCTTCAGGTAACTAGACAGGAAGCTGTTAGTTTCACCTGTCCTCTGCCAACTATAATAATAATAATAATATATGCCATTTAGCAGACGCTTTTATCCAAAGCGACTTACAGTCATGTGTGCATACATTCTACGTATGGGTGGTCCCGGGAATTGAACCCACTACCCTGGCGTTACAAGCGCCATGCTCTACCAATTGAGCTACAGAAGGACCACTAGACAGGAAGCTGTTAGTTTCACCTGTCTACTGCCTTCAGGTAACTATATTGAAGAAAAATATAAACATTACATACAACCATTTCAACGATTTTACTGAGTTACAGTTCAAAGAAGATAATCAGTCAGTTAAAATAAATAAATTAGGCCCTAATCTATGGATTTTACATGACTGGGCAGGGGAGCTGTGACACCTGTCCACTACCTTCAGGTTACTATATAGAGGAAGCTGCTGTCTGTCCACTACCTTCAGGTTACTATATAGACGAAGCTGCTGTCCTGTCCACTACCTTCAGGTTACTATATAGAGGAAGCTGTATCACCTGTCCACTACCTTCAGGTTACTATATAGAGGAAGCTGCTGTCCTGTCCACTACCTTCAGGTTACTATTTAGAGGAAGCTGCTGTCCTGTCCACTACCTTCAGGTTACTATATAGAGGAAGCTGTATCACCTGTCCACTACCTTCAGGTTACTATATAGAGGAAGCTGTATCACCTGTCCACTACCTTCAGGTTACTATATAGAGGAAGCTGTATCACCTGTCCACTACCTTCAGGTTACTATATAGAGGAAGCTGTATCACCTGTCCACTACCTTCAGGTTACTATTTAGAGGAAGCTGCTGTCCTGTCCACTACCTTCAGGTTACTATATAGAGGAAGCTGTATCACCTGTCCACTACCTTCAGGTTACTATATAGAGGAAGCTTCTGTCCTGTCCACTACCTTCAGGTTACTATATAGAGGAAGCTGCTGTCCTGTCCACTACCTTCAGGTTACTATATAGAGGAAGCTGTATCACCTGTCCACTACCTTCAGGTTACTATATAGAGGAAGCTTCTGTCCTGTCCACTACCTTCAGGTTACTATATAGAGGAAGCTTCTGTCCTGTCCACTACCTTCAGGTTACTATATAGAGGAAGCTGTATCACCTGTCCACTACCTTCAGGTTACTATATAGAGGAAGCTGTATCACCTGTCCACTACCTTCAGGTTACTATATAGAGGAAGCTGCTGTCCTGTCCACTACCTTCAGGTTACTATATAGAGGAAGCTGCTGTCCTGTCCACTACCTTCAGGTTACTATATAGACGAAGCTTCTGTCCTGACCAGTACCTTCAGGTTACTATATAGAGGAAGCTTCCCATCCAAAATAGTTTGTGAATATTGTATATTTTGTACTTCATGTGACGTTTAAAGATATAAAGATGATCACCTGCCTCCAACTAAATTAATTTGAATTTGGAATACTTTAGTCCAGGCCATTTTCTGCAGTTTTGTGCAGTTGTTAATCAAACAAATGTACGTGCGAGCGCACAGTTTTTTTTTTTCAATGTCAACGTATTTTTTTTAGAAGAAATGGTGAATTATTTTAAAGTGTGCCAATACATTAGAACCTAACTGTAGTTCTCAGATCTCTGTGGTCATTAGACCTAACAGCTGTTCAGAATTAAAGAAAGATCTACAAACTATTTTATATTTTAGCATTTTAATATACGTAGATGATTTCATTTTCATGTTTTAGTCTTTTGTGTTTTGTGTGGAGGGGGTGATGAAGAGGGAGATGAGAGAAGGGTGATGAAGAGAGGGAGATGAAGAGGGAGATGAAGAGGGAGATGAAGAGGGTGATGAAGAGAGGGAGATGAAGAGGGTGATGAAGAGGGAGATGAAGAGGGAGATGAAGAGGGAGATGAAGAGAGGGAGATGAAGAGGGAGATGAAGAGGGAGATGAAGAGGGTGATGAAGAGGGTGATGAAGAGGGAGATGAAGAGGGTGATGAAGAGGGTGATGAAGAGAGGGAGATGAAGAGGGTGATGAAGAGGGAGATGAAGAGGGTGATGAGGAGAGGGAGATGAAGAGGGTGATGAAGAGAGGGTGATGAAGAGGGTGATGAAGAGAGGGAGATGAAGAGGGAGATGAAGAGGGTGATGAAGAGAGGGAGATGAAGAGGGTGATGAAGAGAGGGTGATGAAGAGGGTGATGAAGAGAGGGAGATGAAGAGGGTGATGAAGAGAGGGTGATGAAGATGGTCATGAAGAGAGAGATGAAGAGGGTGATGAAGAGAGGGTGATGAAGAGAGGGTGATGAAGAGAGGGTGATGAAGAGGGAGATGAAGAGGGTGATGAAGAGAGGGAGATGAAGAGAGGGTGATGAAGAGGGAGATGAAGAGGGTGATGAAGAGAGGGAGATGAAGAGGGTGATGAAGAGAGGGTGATGAAGATGGTCATGAAGAGAGAGATGAAGAGGGTGATGAAGAGGGTGATGAAGAGAGTGTGATGAAGAGGGTGAGATGAAGAGCGAGGACTTTTGAGAGATTGATACTTGATCTACAGAGATGACAGTAGAAGTCATCAATAGTCTACAGTGGGTTTATTTAAAAGCGATTTGATATTTAGAGATCATTTCCTCAGACACAGATGAATCCTAGTCCTGGACTAAAGCGCTATTTCAATGGAGATTTTCCATTAAGCAAATTTTTTAGTACTAAACAAATCAAATTTATTTTCATTTTTTTATTTTATTTTTTATATAGCCCTTCGTACATCAGCTGATATCTCAAAGTGCTGTACAGAAACCCAGCCTAAAACCCCAAACAGCAAGCAATGCAGGTGTAGAAGCACGGTGGCTAGGAAAAACTCCCTAGAAAGGCCAAAACCTAGGAAGAAACCTAGAGAGGAACCAGGCTATGTGGGGTGGCCAGTCCTCTTCTGACTGTGCCGGGTGGAGATTATAACAGAACATGGCCAGGATGTTCAAATGTTCATAAATGACCAGCATGGTCAAATAATAACAAGGCAGAACAGTTGAAACTGGAGCAGCAGCACAGTCAGGTGGACTGGGGACAGCAAGGAGTCATCATGTCAGGTAGTCCTGGGCCACGGTAAGCCTAACTTTAATCTGTGTCTGGGAAACCTGCCTTTAAAGTTGATTTCCATTTCCTATTTACTCCGTTACTGTTAATATTATGTTATTATTATCAATGTTCCCTATAAGCTGCGTGGGCGCACGGCTCCCTGGGACTTCAGCCCGCGCAGAGATGTACGAGATCGAACGGTCTAGTTTTCCCTTTTAGTTAACACTATCAGCGTTTCCCTTTACTGTGCGAATTAGGATTGAATATTAGCCATTTTCAATGCAACCACACTGAAAGAAAACAAACTATGCAAGAGATGTTCTTGTAGGCAGAGAGAGTTGGAGTAGGAATCTATTGTATTGACAGGCACGACACAGGCCCATACTCTACAACGACCGATGCGCCATAACCAATCAGAGCTGCAGTATCCCTATATTCGGTCTTAAAGAGGCAGTGTTGTATTTTGAGACATGCTTGAATAAGCTCAGTAAGCAAATAAGCGGAAGGGTAGCAATAATTTGTCTGATTCGCTGTAATAATGCTATGAGAATAACAATGCATTTTATTTTGTCAAGTGGTTTCTTGCATCAAACAACACAAAGACAACGTTCAGTCACCTCCTTGTCTAAAGGACAAGTGGATGAACAGGTTGTCAATCCCTGCATGTTTGTTTCAACAGTCTCATGGAACGTAGGCCTGCATCGAACACCACACTGCTACTGTAGGTTGAACGATAGAAGGGCTATTTCCATGTTAAAATGCTACGGGATGCATTTTCTCCCTTGTTTTTGATGGTAGGCTACTCTGGTAGACCCTACGTTATGATCAAATATCCAGAGCAGCTTACTTGGCCACTGTTAAAACTGTAACTGAAAGCAGGTACAGCCTCAGTGTTCACAGTAAACCTGTAACTTATAGTGGGTACAGCCTCAGTGTTCACAGTAAACCTGTAACTTATAGTGGGTAGAGCCTCAGTGTTCACAGTAAAGCTGTAACTTAGAGTGGGTACCGCCTCAGTGTTCACAGTAAAGCTGTAACTTATAGTGGGTACAGCCTCAGTGTTCACAGTAAAACTGTAACTTAAAGCAGGTACAGCCTCAGTGTTCACAGTAAAACTGTAACTTAAAGCAGGTACAGCCTGTGTTCACAGTAAAACTGTAACTTATAGTGGGTTCAGCCTCAGTGTTCACAGTAAAGCAGGTACAGCCTCAGTGTTCACAGTAAAACTGTAACTTAAAGCAGGTACAGCCTCAGTGTTCACAGTAAAACTGTAACTTAAAGCAGGTACAGCCTGTGTTCACAGTAAAACTGTAACTTATAGTGGGTTCAGCCTCAGTGTTCACAGTAAAGCAGGTACAGCCTCAGTGTTCACAGTAAAACTGTAACTTAAAGCAGGTACAGCCTCAGTGTTCACAGTAAAACTGTAACTTAAAGCACGTACAGCCTCAGTGTTCACAGTAAAACTGTAACTTAAAGCAGGTACAGCCTCAGTGTTCACAGTAAAACTGTAACTTATAGTGGGTTCAGCCTCAGTATTCACAGTAAAGCAGGTACAGCCTCAGTGTTCACAGTAAACCTATAACTTAAAGCAGGTACAGCCTCAGTGTTCACAGTAAAGCGGGTACAGCCTCAGTGTTCACAGTAAACCTGTAACTTAAAGCAGGTACAGCCTCAGTGTTCACAGTAAACCTGTAACTTAAAGCAGGTACAGCCTCAGTGTTCACAGTAAACCTATAACTTAAAGCAGGTACAGCCTCAGTGTTCACAGTAAACCTGTAACTTAAAGCAGGTACAGCCTCAGTGTTCACAGTAAACCTGTACCTGTAACTTAAAGCAGGTACAGCCTCAGTGTTCACAGTAAACCTGTAACTTAAAGCAGGTACAGCCTCAGTGTTCACAGTAAACCTGTAACTTAAAGCAGGTACAGCCTCAGTGTTCACAGTAAACCTGTAACTTAAAGCAGGTACAGCCTCAGTGTTCACAGTAAACCTGTAACTTAAAGCAGGTACAGCCTCAGTGTTCACAGTAAACCTGTAACTTAAAGCAGGTACAGCCTCAGTGTTCACAGTAAACGCGCGCCAGAAGTTGCACAGAATTTTCACAATGTTCAAGTTTGTGCTCAAAAGACCTGAAATTTGCTCAATTGCCGAAGGAACATTGATCACTATTGTGTTTCCTTTAATACTGTTCTGCCCTCTGCTTTTACTACTTTTGCATAGCTAAAAACATTTGATTTTAAGATCTGCTACTAAAAAGTAAATTATGCCTGAGAAAAATAAACATCAGTATTGTACTCTGTTTTTACCTGGCTGTCTGAAATGTTGAGGGGGGGGATCTGTTTTTACCTGGCTGTCTGAAATGTTGAGGGGGGATCTGTTTTTACCTGGCTGTCTGACATGTTGAGGGGGGTGATCTGTTTTTACCTGGCTGTCTGAAATGTTGAGGGGGGTGGGATCTGTGTTTACCTGGCTGTCTGAAATGTTGAGGGGGGTCTGTTTTTACCTGGCTGTCTGAAATGTTGAGGGGGATCTGTTTTTACCTGGCTGTCTGAAATGTTGAGGGGGGTGGAATCTGTTTTTACCTGGCTGTCTGAAATGTTGAGGGGGGTGGGATCTGTTTTTACCTGGCTGTCTGAAATGTTGAGGGGGTCTGTTTTTACCTGGCTGTCTGAAATGTTGAGGGGCGATCTGTTTTTACCTGGCTGTCTGAAATGTTGAGGGGGGTCTGTTTTTACCTGGCTGTCTGAAATGTTGAGGGGGTGGGATCTGTTTCTACCTGGCTGTCTGAAATGTTGAGGGGGGATCTGTTTCTACCTGGCTGTCTGAAATGTTGAGGGGGTGGGATCTGTTTTTACCTGGCTGTCTGAAATGTTGAGGGGGGTGGGATCTGTTTCTACCTGGCTGTCTGAAATGTTGGGGGGGGGGTCTGTTTTTACCTGGCTGTCTGACATGTTGAGGGGGTTGGGATCTGTTTCTACCTGGCTGTCTGAAATGTTGAGGGGGGATCTGTTTTTACCTGGCTGTCTGAAATGTTGAGGGGGGATCTGTTTCTACCTGACTGTCTGAAATGTTAAGGGGGGGTCTGTTTTTACCTGGCTGTCTGAAATGTTGAGGGGGGATCTGTTTTTACCTGGCTGTCTGAAATGTTGAGGGGGGGGTCTGTTTCTACCTGGCTGTCTGAAATGTTGAGGGGGGATCTGTTTTTACCTGGCTGTCTGAAATGTTGAGGGGGGATCTGTTTTTACCTGGCTGTCTGAAATGTTGAGGGGGATCTGTTTTTACCTGGCTGTCTGAAATGTTGAGGGGGTGGGATCTGTTTTTACCTGGCTGTCTGAAATGTTGAGGGGGGGATCTGTTTCTACCTGGCTGCCTGAAATGTTGAGGGGGGGATCTGTTTCTACCTGGCTGTCTGAAATGTTGAGGGGGGATCTGTTTCTACCTGGCTGTCTGAAATGTTGAGGGGGGGGGGGGGTGGGGATCTGTTTCTACCTGGCTGTCTGAAATGTTGAGGGGGGGGGTGGTGATCTGTTTCTACCTGGCTGTCTGAAATGTTGAGGGGGGTGATCTGTTATTTTATTTTTTTTGTACAATATGACATCTTAGTATTTTTTTTCTTAAGGCTTTTCAAAATAAAGGTATTTTTAGGGTTTTCAGGCTTGATTTGTATTTTATTTATCTGCCTTGAATGCGAGTTGTGTTGTCTGCATGTTTCTATACAGAGGAATGGTTACAGACAATGGCTATCAGTTAGCGGTCCTATCATGTCGTGGTATATTCACACCAGAGCCCTACTGATTGGCCAGTCGGAATGTTAATACCATATATTGTAAAACATTGTAATATGTATATAATATGTAATATTTGGTATTCTAATACAAAGTACAGTGTAAAAACATGTAATAACAGTGTAATAGTAACGTGTTGTAGTACCCTGTATAACAGTGTAATAGTAACGTGTTGTAGTACCCTGTATAACAGTGTAATAGTAACGTGTTGTAGTACCCTGTATAACAGTGTAATAGTAACGTGTTGTAGTACCCTGTATAACAGTGTAATAGTAACGTGTTGTAGTACTACTCTACATCGACAGAGAAAGAAGAATAACAGTTTTACAATACTTTAAAAAAAAAATCCCATTCGTATGGATGTCCTGTCCTGCGTAAATGAACTTTAATGATTAACTGTCGTCCAATCATATTCCCGGAGAAAGAGTGTGTGCGTTGTATACACCAATCATATAGTCGAAACAACTATCAAGCACCGCCCAACTACACAAAATGAAGCCATTTTGCAAATATAATTTTTGGAGCTGAACAAACACACCCTCCTTCACTCAGTAGCTAGGGAACACATTACACCAGAAAACGTAACTTGAACGTGAGGAAGGTAAGATATTTATGATTTGCACAATAACGAGTGTTTTATTGCAAACGTCCATATGCTGTCTGTTCATTGAGGCTGGTCCCAAAGCTTATCGCGATTACATTGGCTAACCACCTTCACCAACACCACTATCAGCTGGCACTAACTAAATATGACTCTTTCGGTTATATTCTCTGTGTTATGTTTGCAAGCGATCCGGGATATTTATCTGCAATTGCAAATTATTGTTCAGTGCATCAGTGCATGCAGGCGGTTTGCGGTGTCAGTCTGTGTTGGTTTCGTGTGTCCGACTGTCGGTCATCGAGGTTCAGTGGGTACAATGACGTCCTCTATTTACATCGGCGCGGGCTGCATGAACTGCCCGTCTCTGTGTCAAATATTATGACAGACAAAAACAGAAAGACCCGTTTGTACATTTTTTTTTTTTGCAGGCCATTTAATAATTTGGTCAGGTAAAAAATGTTTTTGACCTCGCATGTCACAATCTGACATAATGGCAGGCAACTTTGTAGGCTTTTACATTAGAGATTTGCATTTTTTTTTCTTCTTAAATCCATGAAAAAAAATGCAAATCTCAAATGTCAAACCTTCAAAGTGAAGGAACGAAGCGCCCCCCTTTTGTCAATAGTGTGCAACTGCAGCTTGCAATTCAGGGCATTCCTGCATCACCTCGTTCTCCTGCAGCCTTCATATCTGATAATGTCGTTCTCTTGCAGCCTTCATATCTGATAATGTCACCTCGTTCTCCTGCAGCCTTCATATCTGATAATGTCACCTCGTTCTCCTGCAGCCTTCATATCTGATAAATGTTCTCCTCAGCCTTCATATCTAATAATGTCTTCGTTCTCCTGCAGCCTTCATATCTGATAATGTCACCTCGTTCTCTTGCAGCCTTCATATCTAATAATGTCTCCTCGTTCTCTTGCAGCCTTCATATCTGATAATGTCACCTCGTTCTCCTGCAGCCTTCATATCTGATAATGTCTCCTCGTTCTCCTGCAGCCTTCATATCTGATAATGTCACCTCGTTCTCTTGCAGCCTTCATATCTGATAATGTCACCTCGTTCTCCTGCAGCCTTCATATCTGATAATGTCACCTCGTTCTCTTGCAGCCTTCATATCTGGTTTTAGTTCCTTTCTTCTTTGTATGTAACCTAACCCAAGTTATGATATTACCAACCAGAATGTTTACTAATAGGTCCGGTATTACATCATCATGTCACGCCCTGACCTGAGATATCTCTGTTTTCTTTGTATTTAGGTGAGGTCAGGGTGTGACTTGGGTGGATACGCTAGTTTTTGTATTGTCTAGTTTTTTTTTTAGCATGTCTAGGGTTTTTGTAGTTCTAGGGTTTGTATGTTTATGGTGGCCTGATATGGTTCCCAATCAGAGAGAGCTGTTTATCGTTGTCTCTGATTGGGGATCATATTTAGGCAGCCCTGTTTCCCACTTTCTGGTGTGAGTTCTTGTCTATGTGTAGTTGCCTGTCAGCACTCGTTTGTATCGCGTGTCGTTTTGTTATTTCGGTTAGTTTGTTCAGTGTTCATTCTTATAAATAAAGAATGTACGCATACCACGCTGCGCCTCGGTCAGATTCATACAACGAACGTGCCACATCAACTTGTATCGATCACAAGCTGTATCAGTGGCACTAGGTTACAATGATGATAACCTGGTTGAACTCACTAGGAACACTACAATACCAAAGGCCCTAAGGTAATCTACCACAGGTCCTACAGAGGGTTCAATCAGGACTCGCTCACTAGGAACACTACAATACCAAAGGCCCTAAGGTAATCTACCACAGGTCCTACAGAGGGTTCAATCAGGACTCGCTCACAAGGAACACTAAAATACCAAAGGCTGGCCCTAAGGTAATCTACCACAGGTCCTATAGAGGGTTCAATCAGGACTCGCTCACTAGTAACACTAAAATACCAAAGGCTTGCCCTAAGGTAATCTACCACAGGTCCTATAGAGGATTCAATCAGGACTCGCTCAATAGGAACACTAAAATACCTGGCCCTAAGGTAATCTACCACAGGTCTTATAGAGGATTCAATCAGGACTCGCTCACAAGGAACACTAAAATACCAAAGGCTGGCCCTAAGGTAATCTACCACAGGTCCTACAGAGGGTTCAATCAGGACTCACTCACTAGGAACACTACAATACCAAAGGCTGGCCCTAAGGTAATCTACCACAGGTCCTACAGAGGGTTCAATCAGGACTCGCTCACTAGGAACACTAAAATACCAAAGGCTGGCCCTAAGGTAATCTACCACAGGTCCTACAGAGGGTTCAATCAGGACTCATTTGTGGATGAGATTAAGAAGGTTAGAAGTGTGTAGTGACGATGATCCTGAAATGGCACTAAGTTTGTTTATGAAACTATTTATGAGTACAGCTGATAAACACGCCCCTTTAAGAAAATGAGTTTTGCTGATAAACACGCCCCTTTAAGAAAATGAGTTTTGCTGATAAACACGCCCCTTTAAGAAAATGAGTTTTGCTGATAAACACGCCCCTTTAAGAAAATGAGTTTTGCTGATAAACACGCCCCTTTAAGAAAATGAGTTTTGCTGATAAACACGCCCCTTTAAGAAAATGAGTTTTGCTGATAAACACGCCCCTTTAAGAAAATGAGTTTTGCTGATAAACACGCCCCTTTAAAAAAATGAGTTTTGCTGATAAACACGCCCCTTTAAAAAATTAGTTTTGCTGATAAACACGCCCCTTTAAGAAAATGAGTTTTGCTGATAAACACGCCCCTTTAAAAAAATGAGTTTTGCTGATAAACACGCCCCTTTAAGAAAATGAGTTTTGCTGATAAACACGCCCCTTTAAGAAAATGAGTTTTGCTGATAAACACGCCCCTTTAAGAAAATGAGTTTTGCTGATAAACACGCCCCTTTAAGAAAATGAGTTTTGCTGATAAACACGCCCCTTTAAGAAAATGAGTTTTGCTGATAAACACACCCCTTTAAGAAAATGAGTTTTGCTGATAAACATGCCCCTTTAAGAAAATGAGTTTTGCTGATAAACACGCCCCTTTAAGAAAATGAGTTTTGCTGATAAACACGCCCCTTTAAGAAAATGAGTTTTGCTGATAAACACGCCCCTTTAAAAAATGAGTTTTGCTGATAAACACGCCCCTTTAAGAAAATGAGTTTTGCTGATAAACACGCCCCTTTAAGAAAATGAGTTTTGCTGATAAACACGCCCCTTTAAAAAAATGAGTTTTGCTGATAAACACGCCCCTTTAAAAAATGAGTTTTGCTGATAAACACGCCCCTTTAAGAAAATGAGTTTTGCTGATAAACACGCCCCTTTAAGAAAATGAGTTTTGCTGATAAACACGCCCCTTTAAGAAAATGAGTTTTGCTGATAAACACGCCCCTTTAAGAAAATGAGTTTTGCTGATAAACACGCCCCTTTAAGAAAATGAGTTTTGCTGATAAACACGCCCCTTTAAGAAAATGAGTTTTGCTGATAAACACGCCCCTTTAAGAAAATGAGTTTTGCTGATAAACACGCCCCTTTAAGAAAATGAGTTTTGCTGATAAACACGCCCCTTTAAGAAACTGAGTTTTGCTGATAAACACGCCCCTTTAAGAAAATGAGTTTTGCTGATAAACACGCCCCTTTAAGAAAATGAGTTTTGCTGATAAACACGCCCCTTTAAGAAAATGAGTTTTGCTGATAAACACGCCCCTTTAAGAAAATGAGTTTTGCTGATAAACACGCCCCTTTAAGAAAATGAGTTTTGCTGATAAACACGCCCCTTTAAGAAAATGAGTTTTGCTGATAAACACGCCCCTTTAAGAAAATGAGTTTTGCTGATAAACACGCCCCTTTAAGAAAATGAGTTTTGCTGATAAACACGCCCCTTTAAGAAAATGAGTTTTGCTGATAAACACGCCCCTTTAAGAAAATTAGTTTTGCTGATAAACACGCCCCTTTAAAAAAATGAGTTTTGCTGATAAACACGCCCCTTTAAGAAAATGAGTTTTGCTGATAAACACGCCCCTTTAAGAAAATGAGTTTTGCTGATAAACACGCCCCTTTAAAAAAATGAGTTTTGCTGATAAACACGCCCCTTTAAGAAAATGAGTTTTGCTGATAAACACGCCCCTTTAAGAAAATGAGTTTTGCTGATAAACACGCCCCTTTAAGAAAATGAGTTTTGCTGATAAACACGCCCCTTTAAGAAAATGAGTTTTGCTGATAAACACGCCCCTTTAAGAAAATGAGTTTTGCTGATAAACACGCCCCTTTAAGAAAATGAGTTTTGCTGATAAACACGCCCCTTTAAGAAAATGAGTTTTGCTGATAAACACGCCCCTTTAAGAAAATGAGTTTTGCTGATAAACACGCCCCTTTAAGAAAATGAGTTTTGCTGATAAACACGCCCCTTTAAGAAAATGAGTTTTGCTGATAAACACGCCCCTTTAAGAAAATGAGTTTTGCTGATAAACACGCCCCTTTAAGAAAATGAGTTTTGCTGATAAACACGCCCCTTTAAGAAAATGAGTTTTGCTGATAAACACGCCCCTTTAAGAAAATGAGTTTTGCTGATAAACACTGCCCCTTTAAGAAAATGAGTTTTGCTGATAAACACGCCCCTTTAAGAAAATGAGTTTTGCTGATAAACACGCCCCTTTAAGAAAATGAGTTTTGCTGATAAACACGCCCCTTTAAGAAAATGAGTTTTGCTGATAAACACGCCCCTTTAAGAAAATGAGTTTTGCTGATAAACACGCCCCTTTAAGAAAATGAGTTTTGCTGATAAACACGCCCCTTTAAGAAAATGAGTTTTGCTGATAAACACGCCCCTTTAAGAAAATGAGTTTTGCTGATAAACACGCCCCTTTAAGAAAATGAGTTTTGCTGATAAACACGCCCCTTTAAGAAAATGAGTTTTGCTGATAAACACGCCCCTTTAAGAAAATGCACTGTGAGGTCAAACGGTGGATTGATGATGAGCTGAGAAATGTCATGATGCCAAAAAAAAGTACATCGGCCACTCTGTTTGATAAGCAAAGGTATTGTAAATTAAGAAATCTTGTGACCATGCTCAACAAAGGAAAGAAGGAGGGATTCTATCAGCACAACATTGATGAAGTAAAGGATGATGGGGGGAAAAACTGTGGAGAACGTTGAACACTATTATGGGTAGGAATTCAAACATGTCAGCCTCTTTTGTCGAATCTATATATATAAGGCAAAGTGAACAAGTTGAGGAATGCTATGATTCCATTCCCCTATAAAATATTGTATCATGAAGGAGAGGCAAGGCAGGTTTGAATTTCATCAAGTTGAAAGGAAGAGGTAGAAAGGATGCTGTTGTCACCTGGTACAGATAAACTAGACGCCAAATTGCTTAAGAGTTACAGCTAACCAGATATCAGCTCCAATCTTTCCCATTTTTAAAAAGTGCTTGATGTATGGGGTGTGCCCAGAAGTCTGGAAAGAGTCAAAGGTTATTCCACTACCTAAGGATAAAAAATCTGCATTTACATTTAATCAATTATTATTTGGTAGCATTGCCTTTACATTGTTAAACTTGGGTCAAATGTTTCGGGTAGCCTTCCACAAGCTTCCCACAATTCCTGTCCAGTCATATGGTCTGTTTCCTGTCCAGTCATATGGTCTATAACATTAGATGTTCTGTCTATTTCCTGTCCAGTCATGTGGTCTATTTCCTGTCCAGTCATATGGTCTGTTTCCTGTCCAGTCATATGGTCTATTTCCTGTCCAGTCATATGGTCTGTTTCCTGTCCAGTCACATGGTCTATTTCCTGTCCAGTCATATGGTCTATTTCCTGTCCAGTCATATGGTCTGTTTCCTGTCCAGTCACATGGTCTATTTCCTGTCCAGTCATATGGTCTATCACATTATACGTTCTGTCTATTTCCTGTCCAGTCATATGGTCTATCACATTAGATGTTATTTATATTTCCTGTCCAGTCATATGGTCTATTTCCTGTCCAGTCATATGGTCTGTTTCCTGTCCAGTCATATGGTCTATAACATTAGATGTTCTGTCTATTTCCTGTCCAGTCATGTGGTCTATTTCCTGTCCAGTCATATGGTCTGTTTCCTGTCCAGTCATATGGTCTATTTCCTGTCCAGTCATATGGTCTGTTTCCTGTCCAGTCATATGGTCTGTTTCCTGTCCAGTCACATGGTCTATCACATTAGATGTTCTTTCTTGAAGGTAAAGAGTTCCATTCAACTATGGCTCAATATAAACCGGTGTATTTAAGGCGATTTGTCATTGGCTTGGGTTGTCTTAGCTGCCCTGAATTTGCCTGTCTGCTTTGGTGGTTATGCGTGTTGCTAGTATGTACTTTTTGTAATTCTTTTTTTTTCTATTTTTACCAATGACCTGCCACTGGCATTCAACAAAGCCTGTGTGTCCATGTATACTGATGATTCAACCATATACCCATCAGCAACCATTTACATTTAAGTCATTTAGCAGACGCTCTTATCCAGAGCGACTTACAAATTGGTGCATTCACCTTATGACATCCAGTGGGACAGTCACTTAACAATAGTGCATCTAAAACTTAGGGGGGGTGGGGTGAGAGCTAATGGAGTCACTGAAACCCTTAACAAGGAGTTGCAGTCTGTTTTGGAATGGGTGGCCAGTAATACACTGGCCCTGAACATCTCTAAAACTAAGAGCGTTTTATTCCTTAAGTTCCCCTGAATCTGGTAATGAATGGTGTGGCTGTTGCATGTTGAGGAGACTAAATTACTTGGCGTTACCTTAGATTGTAAACTGTCATGGTCAAACATATAGATTCAATGGTTGTAAAGATGGGGAGAGGTCTGTCTGTAATATAGAGATGGGGAGAGGTCTGTCTGTAATAAAGAGATGAGGAGAGGTCTGTCTGTAATATAGAGATGGGGAGAGGTCTGTCTGTAATATAGAGATGGGGAGAGGTCTGTCTGTAATATAGAGATGGGGAGAGGTCTGTCTGTAATAAAGAGATGGGGAGAGGTCTGTCTGTAATATAGAGATGGGGAGAGGTCTGTCTGTAATAAAGAGATGGGGAGAGGTCTGTCTGTAATAAAGAGATGGGGAGAGGTCTGTCTGTAATATAGAGATGGGGAGAGGTCTGTCTGTAATATAGAGATGGGGAGAGGTCTGTCTGTAATAAAGAGATGGGGAGAGGTCTGTCTGTAATATAGAGATGGGGAGAGGTCTGTCTGTAATAAAGAGATGGGGAGAGGTCTGTCTGTAATAAAGAGATGGGGAGAGGTCTGTCTGTAATATAGAGATGGGGAGAGGTCTGTCTGTAATATAGAGATGGGGAGAGGTCTGTCTGTAATAAAGAGATGGGGTGAGGTCTGTCTGTAATAAAGAGATGAGGAGAGGTCTGTCTGTAATATAGAGATGGGGAGAGGTCTGTCTGTAATGAAGAGATGGGGAGAGGTCTGTCTGTAATATAGAGATGGGGAGAGGTCTGTCTGTAATAAAGAGATGGGGAGAGGTCTGTCTGTAATAAAGAGATGGGGAGAGGTCTATCTGTAATATAGAGATGGGGAGAGATCTGTCTGTTATAAAGAGATGGGGAGAGGTCTGTCTGTAATAAAGAGATGGGGAGAGGTCTGTCTGTAATATAGAGTTGGGGAGAGGTCTGTCTGTAATATAGAGATGGGGAGAGGTCTGTCTGTAATAAAGAGATGGGGAGAGGTCTGTCTGTAATAAAGAGATGGGGAGAGGTCTGTCTGTAATATAGAGATGGGGAGAGGTCTGTCTGTAATAAAGAGATGGGGAGAGATCTGTCTGTAATGAAGAGACGGGGAGAGGTCTGTCTGTAATATAGAGATGGGGAGAGGTCTGTCTGTAATAAAGAGATGAGGAGAGATCTGTCTGTAATAAAGAGATGGGGAGAGGTCTGTCTGTAATGAAGAGATGGGGAGAGTTCTGTCCCTAATAAAGAGATGAGGAGAGGTCTGTCTGTAATATAGAGATGGGTAGAGGTCTAGCCTTAATAAAGAGATGGGGAGAGGCCTGTCTGTAATATAGAGATGGGGAGAGGTCTGTCTGTAATAAAGAGATGGGGAGAGGTCTGTCTGTAATATAGAGATGGGGAGAGGTCTGTCTGTAATATAGAGATGGGGAGAGGTCTGTCTGTAATATAGAGATGGGGAGAGGTCTGTCTGTAATATAGAGATGGAGAGAGGTCTGTCTGTAATAAAGAGATGAGGAGAGGTCTTTCTGTAATATAGATGTGGGGAGAGTTCTGTCTGTAATATAGAGATGGGGAGAGGTCTGTCTGTAATATAGAGATGGGGAGAGGTCTGTCTGTAATAAAGAGATGGGGAGAGGTCTGTCTGTAATATAGAGATGGGGAGAGGTCTGTCTGTAATAAAGAGATGGGGAGAGGTCTGTCTGTAATATAGAGATGGGGAGAGGTCTGTCTGTAATATAGAGATGGGGAGAGGTCTGTCTGTAATAAAGAGATGGGGAGAGGTCTGTCTGTAATAAAGAGATGAGGAGAGGTCTGTCTGTAATATAGAGATGGGGAGAGGTCTGTCTGTAATGAAGAGATGGGGAGAGGTCTGTCTGTAATATAGAGATGGGGAGAGGTCTGTCTGTAATATAGAGATGGGGAGAGGTCTGTCTGTAATATAGAGATGGGGAGAGGTCTGTCTGTAATATAGAGATGGGGAGAGGTCTGTCTGTAATAAAGAGATGGGGAGAGGTCTGTCTGTAATAAAGAGATGGGGAGAGGTCTGTCTGTAATATAGAGATGGGGAGAGGTCTGTCTGTAATAAAGAGATGGGGAGAGGTCTGTCTGTAATAAAGAGATGGGGAGAGGTCTGTCTGTAATATAGAGATGGGGAGAGGTCTGTTTGTAATATAGAGATGGGGAGAGGTCTGTCTGTAATAAAGAGATGGGGAGAGGTCTGTCTGTAATAAAGAGATGGGGAGAGGTCTGTCTGTAATAAAGAGATGGGGAGAGGTCTGTCTGTAATGAAGAGATGGGGAGAGGTCTGTCTGTAATATAGAGATGGGGAGAGGTCTGTCTGTAATAAAGAGATGGGGAGAGGTCTGTCTGTAATAAAGAGATGGGGAGAGGCCTGTCTGTAATATAGAGATGGGGAGAGGTCTGTCTGTAATATAGAGATGGGGAGAGGTCTGTCTGTAATGAAGAGATGGGGAGAGGTCTGTCTGTAATAAAGAGATGGGGAGAGGTCTGTCTGTAATATAGAGATGGGGAGAGGTCTGTCTGTAATATAGAGATGGGGAGAGGTCTGTCTGTAATATAGAGATGGGGAGAGGTCTGTCTGTAATATAGAGATGGGGAGAGGTCTGTCTGTAATAAAGAGATGGGGAGAGGTCTGTCTGTAATATAGAGATGGGGAGAGGTCTGTCTGTAATATAGAGATGGGGAGAGGTCTGTCTGTAATATAGAGATGGGGAGAGGTCTGTCTGTAATATAGAGATGGGGAGAGGTCTGTCTGTAATATAGAGATGGGGAGAGGTCTGTCTGTAATAAAGAGATGGGGAGAGGTCTGTCTGTAATAAAGAGATGGGGAGAGGTCTGTCTGTAATATAGAGATGGAGAGAGGTCTGTCTGTAATATAGAGATGGAGAGAGGTCTGTCTGTAATATAGAGATGGGGAGAGGTCTGTCTGTAATATAGAGATGGGGAGAGGTCTGTCTGTAATAAAGATAGGATCAGGGATTGACTATATAACTGGACAGTACTCTAAGTGTGATAGGACCAGGGATTGACCGTATAACTGGACAGTACTCTAAGTGTGATAGGACCAGGGACAGTACTCTAAGTGTGATAGGACCAGGGACAGTACTCTAAGTGTGATAGGACCAGGGACAGTAATCTAAGTGTGATAGGACCAGGGATTGACCATATAACCAGACAGTACTCTAAGTGTGATAGGACCAGGGATTGACCATATAACTGGACAGTACTCTAAATGTGATAGAACCAGGGATTGACCACATAACCAGACAGTACTCTAAGTGTGATAGGACCAGGGATTGACCATATAACCAGACAGTACTCTAAGTGTGATAGGACCAGGGACAGTACTATAAGTGTGATAGGACCAGGGATTGACCGTATAACTGGACAGTACTCTAAGTGTGATAGGACCAGGGATTGACCATATAACCAGACAGTACTCTAAGTGTGATAGGACCAGGGACAGTACTATAAGTGTGATAGGACCAGGGGCAGTACTCTAAGTGGGATAGGACCAGGGACAGTACTCTAAGTGTGAGGGATTGACCATATAACCAGACAGTACTCTAAGTGTGATAGGACCAGGGACAGTACTCTAAGTGTGATAGGACCAGGGATTGACCGTATAACTGGATAGTACTCTAAGTGTGATAGGATCAGGGATTGACCGTATAACTGGACAGTACTCTAAGTGTGATAGGACCAGGGACAGTACTATAAGTGTGATAGGACCAGGGATTGACCATATAACTGGACAGTACTCTAAGTGTGATAGGACTAGGGATTGACCATATAACCAGACAGTACTCTAAGTGTGAGGGATTGACCATATAACTGGACAGTACTCTAAGTGTGATAGGACCAAGGGCAGTACTCTAAGTGTGATAGGACCAGGGATTGACCATATAACCAGACAGTACTCTAAGTGTGATAGGACCAGGGACAGTACTATAAGTGTGATAGGACCAGGGGCAGTATTCTAAGTGGGATAGGACCAGGGACAGTACTCTAAGTGTGAGGGATTGACCATATAACCAGACAGTACTCTAAGTGTGATAGGACCAGGGACAGTACTCTAAGTGTGATAGGACCAGGGATTGACCGTATAACTGGATAGTACTCTAAGTGTGATAGGATCAGGGATTGACCGTATAACTGGACAGTACTCTAAGTGTGATAGGACCAGGGACAGTACTATAAGTGTGATAGGACCAGGGATTGACCATATAACTGGACAGTACTCTAAGTGTGATAGGACTAGGGATTGACCATATAACCAGACAGTACTCTAAGTGTGAGGGATTGACCATATAACTGGACAGTACTCTAAGTGTGATAGGACCAAGGGCAGTACTCTAAGTGTGATAGGACCAGGGACAGTACTCTAAGTATGATAAGACCAGGGACAGTACTCTAAGTGTGATAGGACCAGGGATTGACTATATAACTGGACAGTACTCTAAGTGTGATAGGACCAGGGACAGTACTCTAAGTATGATAGGACCAGGGACAGTACTCTAAGTGTGATAGGACCAGGGATTGACTATATAACTGGACAGTACTCTAAGTGTGATAGGACCAGGGACAGTACTCTAAGTGTGATAGGACCAGGGACAGTACTCTAAGTGTGATAGGACCAGGGACAGTACTCTAAGTGTGATAGGACCAGGGACAGTACTCTAAGTGTGATAGGACCAGGGATTGACTATATAACTGGACAGTACTCTAAGTGTGATAGGACCAGGGACAGTACTCTAAGTGTGATAGGACCAGGGACAGTACTATAAGTGTGATAGGACCAGGGACCGTACTCTAAGTGTGATAGGACCAGGGACAGTACTATAAGTGTGATAGGACCAGGGGCAGTACTCTAAGTGTGATAGGACCAGGGATTGACCATATAACCAGACAGTACTCTAAGTGTGATAGGACCAGGGACAGTACTCTAAGTATGATAGGACCAGGGGCAGTACTCTAAGTGTGATAGGACCAGGGACAGTACTCTAAGTGTGATAGGACCAGGGATTGACCGTATAACTGGACAGTACTCTAAGTGTGATAGGACCAGGGATTGACTATATAACTGGACAGTACTCTAAGTGTGATGGGACCAGGGACAGTACTCTAAGTGTGATAGGACCAGGGACAGTACTCTACGTGTGATAGGACCAGGGATTGACCATAGAACTGGACAGTACTCTAAGTGTGATGGGACCAGGGACAGTACTCTAAGTGTGATAGGACCAGGGACAGTACTCTACGTGTGATAGGACCAGGGATTGACCGTATAACTGGACAGTACTCTAAGTGTGATAGGACCAGGGATTGACCATAGAACTGGACCGTACTCTAAGTGTGATAGGACCAGGGATTGACCATAGAACTGGACCGTACTCTAAGTGTGATAGGACCAGGGATTGACCATAGAACTGGACCATACTCTAAGTGTGATAGGACCAGGGACAGTACTCTAAGTATGATAGGACCAGGGGCAGTACTCTAAGTGTGATAGGACCAGGGACAGTACTCTAAGTGTGATAGGACCAGGGATTGACCGTATAACTGGACAGTACTCTAAGTGTGATAGGACCAGGGATTGACCATAGAACTGGACCATACTCTAAGTGTGATAGGACCAGGGACAGTACTCTAAGTATGATAGGACCAGGGGCAGTACTCTAAGTGTGATAGGACCAGGGACAGTACTCTAAGTGTGATAGGACCAGGGATTGACCATAGAACTGGACCGTACTCTAAGTGTGATAGGACCAGGGATTGACCATAGAACTGGACCGTACTCGAAGTGTGATAGGACCAGGGATTGACCATAGAACTGGACCGTACTCTAAGTGTGATAGGACCAGGGATTGAATCACCTGATTCAGAATGCTAGATGTTACATACTCTGAACATTTTCTTGTAACAGCAATTCCCTTAAATCAAATCAAATGTTATTTTATTGGTCACATACACATGGTTAGCAGATGTTATTCCGAGTGTAGCGAAATGCTTGTTCTTCTAAAATGTATACATGCCAATATATGGATGAGTAATGACAGAGTGGCATTGGCAAGATGCAATAGATGGCATAAAATACAGTATATACATATTAGATGAGTATATATAAAGAAAATATATGCATTTTCCCACCAGAGTTGTTTCCAGCGAACTGACTTGTTGCAAATGACATAGTGCACACAAATCAGATGACATAGTGCACACAAATCAGATGACATAGTGCACACAAATCAGATGACATAGTGCACACAAATCAGATGACATAGTGCACACAAATCAGATGACATAGTGAGGGGTACACTCCATCACTCAGACATCATTTACAGATAGCCAGGGGAACACTCCATCACTCAGACATCATTTACAGATAGCCAGGGGAACACTCCAACACTCAGACATTACAGATAGCCAGGGGAACACTCCAACACTCAGACATCATTTACAGATAGCCAGGGGAACACTGTGTGTGTGTGTGTCTGATAACTATCACTTGCTGTCGAAGAGGTCTATATTTAGATCCATGCATTATTCAACAAGCTTTTAGTAATTTAGTTCCCACGGCGGACAGACAGACTGACGGTGTCTCTCTCCGAGTGTAGCAGGCCGGCCTGTAGCCTCTGCAGGTTGCTATGGGTCTCATTCACTGTCTGTAGCGTTACGAGTGGTAGCAGGCCGGCCTGTAACCTCTGCAGGTTGCTATGGGTCTCATTCACTGTCTGTAGCGTTACGAGTGTAGCAGGCCGGCCTGTAGCCTCTGCAGGTTGCTATGTGTCTCATTCACTGTCTGTAGCGTTACGAGTGTGCAGAATGATGACCTACCAATACCAGAAGTCAAATGTACAATTGTGACTGTTGTGCTTTCAGGGGGTAGAAATGCTGCGACTGTAACAGACGAGGAGGAGAGAGAGGACTAGAGAGGGGACTAGAGAGGGGGAGGAGGAGGAGAGAGAGGAGACGAGAGAGAGAGAGAGAGGAACAGACAGTCAGAGAACCAGTATGGACTATGACAGAAGGTGAGTAAACTTCTGTCTTCACTTCTAGTGTACCTTTTCTATAGACGGGATACCTGACAACGTCATGACTTATTGATGCCCCCGGCAAAAACCAGGCCTCCAGGCCACCAGACCTCCAGGCCTCCAGGCCTCCAGGCCACCAGGCCACCAGGCCTCCAGGCCTCCAGACCTCCAGGCCACCAGGCCTCCAGGCCTCCAGACCTCCAGGCCTCCAGGCCTCCAGGCCTCAGGCCTCCAGGCCTCCAGGCCACCAGGCCTCCAGGCCTCCAGGCCTCCAGACCTCCAGGCCTCCAGGCCTCCAGACTGTTAAATAGCAGTGGTGGGAAAAGTTACCGACTGTCATATTTGAGTAAAAGTATAAGTACTTTAATAAAAAATAACTCAAGTAAAAGTGAAAGTCACCCAGTAAAATACTACTTCAGTAAAAATCTAAACATATTTGGTTTTAAATATACTTAAGTATCAAAAGTATAAATATAAATCAATTCTAATTTCTTATATTAAAGCAAACCAGACGGCACCATTTTAGTGTTTTAATCATTTACAGATAGCCAGGGGAACACTCCAACACTCAGACATCATTTACAGATAGCCAGGGGAACACTCCAACACTCAGACATCATTTACAGATAGCCAGGGGAACACTCCAACACTCAGACATCATTTACAGATAGCCAGGGAACACTCCAACAGACATCATTTGAACACTCCAACACTCAGACATCATTTTGTCCAACACTCAGACATCATTTGCCCTTGTTGCTATACATCACACTTATAAATCCTTTCTCTCTCTCTCTACCTCTCTCTCTCTCTCTCTCTCTCTCTCTCTCTCTCTCTCTTTCTCTGTCTTTCTTTCTCTCTCTCTTTCTCTTTCTCTCTTTCTCTCTCTCCTTCTCTTCTCTCTTTCTCTTTCTTTCTCTCTCTCTACCTCTCTCTCTCTCTCTCTCTCTACCTCTCTCTCTCTCTCTTTCTTTCTCTCTCTCTCACTCCTTTAACTGAAGGGGGGGTCGGGGAGACCGCATGGGTCGCTATGGCAACAACAGCTCCTCCGACCACGACTACCGAGACATGGATTACCGGGGCTACGGACCGGAAGAGGCGGAGCTGGGGACAGGATATGACCTCAGAGCCGGTGCCGGCCGCATCGACAAAGCCGACCAACCGGCGGGCGTCCGGGAGTTCACGACACCGGCCCGTTTCCACGACCAACGGCCAGGGTTCCGTCAGAGGGGTGGTCGGGGCGGTAAAGGGTTCCCTCGGTCCCTGGTCTTACCCCTGCCAGAGGTAGCCCTGCCCAGGCTGCAGAGAGAGGAGAGAATGGGAGAGGTATCCAGGAGAGACTCTCAGAGCTTCAGGCCCAACTCAGAGGGTAGAGGAAGGGGGGGAGGAGGTAGAGGGGGAGGAAGAAGAGGAAGGGGATACCCTGAGAACAATGCCTCTCACCTGGGGGAGAGAGATGGAGACTGGGGGAGGATGGAAGGAGGTGTCACCCCTGCTGGACAGGAGGAGTACAGCACCCTGAGAGCAGGACCAGGGGAGGAGGACATGTTCCTCAGGGGAGGAGGACCAGGGGAGGAGAGGTTCCCCAGAGGAGGAGGACCAGGGGAGGAGAGGTTCCCCAGAGGAGGAGGACCAGGGGAGGAGGAGAGGTTCCCCAGAGGAGGAGGACCAGGGGAGGAGGAGAGGTTCCCCAGAGGAGGAGGACCAGGGGATGAGAGGTTCCCTAGAGGAGGAGGACCAGGGGAGGAGGAGAGGTTCCCCAGAGGAGGAGGACCAGGGGAGGAGGAGAGGTTCCCCAGAGGAGGAGGACCAGGGGAGGAGGAGAGGTTCCCCAGAGGAGGAGGACCAGGGGAGGAGGAGAGGTTCCCCAGAGGAGGAGGACCAGGGAAGAATAAGGTGGGATGATCCAGGCAGCTCATAGTTTAGGATACAAAACCATAAGCAATAAGGCCCGAGGGGGTGTGGTATATGGCCAACATACCACGGCTAAGGGCTGTTCTTATGCACGACGCAACACGGAGTGCCTGGACACAGCCCTTAGCCGTGGTATATTGGCCATATATCACAACGCCCTGAGGTGCCTTATTACTATTATAAACTGGTTACCAACGTAATTAGAGGAGTAAAAATACATGTTGTCATACCCGTGGTATACGGTCTGATATACCACGGCTTTCAGCCAATCAGCATTCAGCGCTCGAACCACCCAGTTTATAATATATAATAGACCTATAATAGATGTAAAACTAGAATAGGATATTTTTTAAAGTATTTTAATGGTAGTGGAAGAAGTAGTAGTTGTTTTTACTGTAGAAATAGTACTATTGATTGTAGCAGCTAGTAACATGTGACTGTCCATAGGGTTTCTCCATGGGCTCTCCAGAGGATGACTGTGGTGGTGGTGGCAAGGGCCCGGGGCTGCTAGGGGAGGGGCTAGGGGCCGGTCCTGGGGGTCCAGACCCCCCCTCTTCAGTAGTAGAGGACCCAGAACAGAGAGAGCTGATGGAGTTCAGACCAGACCTTCTGGACCAGAACCAGAGACCATCCAACATCATCATGTTACGCATGCTGCCACCCAACGCTACCGCCAACGAGGTGTGTGTGTGGTGCTGGAGGAGGGATGGTGGGATGGGGGGAGAAGAGAGGAGGGGGTAGGGGGCGAGGGAAGAGGGGGAGGGAGGGAGGGACGGGAGAGGAGGGAGGAGGAGGAGAAGAGGGAGGGGACAGGGAAGGGAGAAGAGAGGAGGGGGTAGGGGGCGAGGAGAGGGGGAGGGAGGGGGGACGGGAGGGAGGGAGGGGGAGAGGAGGGAGGGGACAGGGAAGGGAGAAGAGAGGAGGGGGTAGGGGCGAGGAGAAGAAGAGGGGGAAGGGAGGGGAGGGAGGAGGAGGAGAAGAGGGAGGGAGGGAGGGGGATGAGGAGGGGGCGAGGGGAGGAAGGGAGAGGAGTGGAGGGGGTAGGGGAGAAGAGGGGAGAGGGAGGGAGGGAAGGGAGAGGAGGGAGGAGGAGGAGAAGAGGGGAGAGGACGATTGGCTGATCGCAACAACAGGGGAGATGGCTAACAACTGTGCATGTTCGCGCTCGTGGGGCAAATTCTGTGACGAATATTATTTGGTGCTTGACGTCACAGATCCAAGTATTATTGGGGGGAGAAGGAGCTGCCACAAGACTCATATACAGGTACCATACAGAGTCAATGTGGAGGCTATGTACAGGGGGTACCGGTACAGAGTCAATGTGGAGGCTATATACAGGGTGTTACGGTACAGAGTCAATGTGGAGGCTATATACAGGGTATTACGGTACTGAGTCAATGTGGAGGCTATATACAGGGGGTACTGGTACAGAGTCAATGTGGAGGCTATATACAGGGGGTTGGTACAGAGTCAATGTGGAGGCTATATACAGGGGGTACCGGTACAGAGTCAATGTGGAGGCTATATACAGGGGGGTACCGGTACAGAGTCAATGTGGAGGCTATATACAGGGGGTACCAGTACAGAGTCAATGTGGAGGCTATATACAGGGGGTACCGGTACAGAGTCAATGTGGAGGCTATATACAGGGGTACCAGTACAGAGTCAATGTGGAGGCTATATACAGGGGGTACCGGTACAGAGTCAATGTGGAGGCTATATACAGGGGGTACCGGTACAGAGTCAATGTGGAGGCTATATACAGGGGGTACCGGTACAGAGTCAATGTGGAGGCTATATACAGGGTGTTACGGTACAGAGTCAATGTGGAGGCTATATACAGGGGGTACCGGTACAGAGTCAATGTGGAGGCTATATACAGGGGGTACCAGTACAGAGTCAATGTGGAGGCTATATACAGGGTGTTACGGTACAGAGTCAATGTGGAGGCTATATACAGGGGGTACCGGTACAGAGTCAATGTGGAGGCTATATACAGGGGGTACCAGTACAGAGTCAATGTGGAGGCTATATACAGGGGGTACCAGTACAGAGTCAATGTGCTGGGGTACAGGTTAGAGGTAATGTCGGTGGGGGTGAAGTGACTATGCATAGATAATAAACAGAGTTTCAGCAGTGCACAACAAATGGGAGGGGGTCATTATCACCTTCATGCAAAACACTCACTCACACTACTGATGTGTGTGTGTGTGTGTGTGTGTGTGTGTGTGTGTGTGTGTGTGTGTGTGTGTGTGTGTGTGTGTGTGTGTGTGTGTGTGTGTGTGTGTGTGTGTGTGTGTGTGTGTGTGTGTGTGTGTGTGTGTGTGTGTGTGTGTAGATACGTACCCAACTCCAGGACCAGGGGATTGATCCGACAGAGGTTCTGATTCGCCTGATGAGGAACAAATCTTCAGGTGAGACTGATACTGAGACAGAGACTCTCCCTCTAGACTAGACTACACCTCTCTACTACTAGACTAGACTACACCTCTCTACTACTAGACTACACTTATCTACTACTAGACTACACCTCTCTACTACTAGACTACACCTATCTACTACTAGACTACACCTCTCTACTACTAGACTATACCTATCTACTACTAGACTACACCTCTCTACTACTAGACTACACCTATCTACTACTAGACTACACCTCTCTACTACTAGACTACACCTATCTACTACTAGACTACACCTCTCTACTACTAGACTACACCTCTCTACCTCTAGACTAGACTACACCTCTCTTCTACTAGACTACATCTCTCTCCCTCTAGACTAGACTACACCTCTCTACTACTAGACTAGACTACACCTCTCTACTACTAGACTACACTTATCTACTACTAGACTACACCTCTCTACTACTAGACTACACCTATCTACTACTAGACTACACCTCTCTACTACTAGACTATACCTATCTACTACTAGACTACACCTCTCTACTACTAGACTACACCTATCTACTACTAGACTACACCTCTCTACTACTAGACTACACCTATCTACTACTAGACTACACCTCTCTACTACTAGACTACACCTCTCTACCTCTAGACTAGACTACACCTCTCTTCTACTAGACTACATCTCTCTACCTCTAGACTAGACTACACCTCTCTACTACTAGACTACACCTCTCTACTACTAGACTACACCTCTCTACCTCTAGACTAGACTACACCTCTCTTCTACTAGACTACATCTCTCTACCTCTAGACTAGACTACACCTCTCCCCCTCTAGACTAGACTACACCTCTCTACCTCTAGACTAGACTACACCTCTCTCCCTCTAGACTAGACTACACCTCTCTACCTCTAGACTAGACTACACCTCTCTACTACTAGACTACACCTCTCTCCCTCTAGACTAGACTACACCTCTCTACCTCTAGACTAGACTACATCTCTCTCCCTCTAGACTAGACTACACATCTCTCCCTCTAGACTAGACTACACCTCTCTCCCCCAGCTCTCTCTCTTCCTCTCTCCCTCTAGACTAGACTACACCTCTCTCCCCCAGCTCTCTCTCTTCCTCTCTCCCTCTAGACTAGACTACAACTCTCTCCCTCTAGACTAGACTACACCTCTCTCCCCCAGCTCTCTCTCTTCCTCTCTCCCTCTAGACTAGACTACACCTCTCTACCTCTGGACTAGACTACACCTCTCTACTACTAGACTACACCTCTCTCCCTCTAGACTAGACTACACCTATCTACCTCTAGACTAGACTACACCTCTCTCCCCCAGCTCTCTCTCTTCCTCTCTCCCTCTAGACTAGACTACACCTCTCTTCCTCTCTCCATCTAGAATAGACTACACCTCTCTCCCTCTAAACTAGACTACACCTCTCTTCCTCTAGACTAGACTACACCTCTCTACCTCTAGACTAGACTACACCTCTCTCCCTCTAGAATAGACTACACCTCTCTCCCTCTAGACTAAACTACACCTCTCTCCCTCTAGACTAGACTACACATCTCTCCCTCTAGAATAGACTACACCTCTCTCCCTCTAGACTAAACTACACCTCTCTCCCTCTAGACTAGACTACACCTCTCTCCCTCTAGACTAGACTACACCTCTCTTCCTCTCTCCCTCTAGACTAGACTACACCTCTCTCCCTCTAGACTAGACTACACCTCTCTACCTCTAGACTAGACTACACCTCTCTCCCTCTAGACTAGACTACACCTCTCTCCCTCTAGACTAGACTACACCTCTCTCCCTCTAGACTAGACTACACCTCTCTCCCTCAGCTCTCTCTCTACCTCTCTCCCTCTAGACTAGACTACACCTCTCTCCCTCTAGACTAGACTACACCTCTCTCCCTCTAGACTAGACTACACCTCTCTCCCTCTAGACTAGACTACACCTCTCTCCCTCAGCTCTCTCTCTTCCTCTCTCCCTCTAGACTAGACTACACCTCTCTCCCTCTAGACTAGACTACACCTCTCTACTACTAGACTACACCTCTCTCCCTCTAGACTAGACTACACCTCTCTCCCTCTAGACTAGACTACACCTCTCTCCCTCTAGACTAGACTACACCTCTCTACCTCTAGACTAGACTACACCTCTTTCCCTCTAGACTAGACTACACCTCTCTACCTCTAGACTACACCTCTCTACCTCTCTACCTCTAGACTAGACTATACCTCTCCCCCTCTAGACTAGACTACACCTCTCTACCTCTAGACTACACCTCTCTACCTCTAGACTAGACTACACCTCTCCCCCTCTAGACTAGACTACACCTCTCTACCTATAGACTACACCTCTCTACCTCTAGACTAGACTATACCTCTCTACCTCTAGACTACACCTCTCTACCTCTCTACCTCTAGACTAGACTACACCTCTCCCCCTCTAGACTAGACTACACCTCTCTACTACTAGACTACACCTCTCCCCCTCTAGACTAGACTACACCTCTCTACCTCTAGACTAGACTACACCTCTCTACTACTAGACTAGACTACACCTCTCTCCCTCTAGACTAGACTACACCTCTCTCCCTCTAGACTAGACTACACCTCTCTCCCTCTAGACTAGACTACACCTCTCCCCCTCTAGACTAGACTACACCTCTCTACTACTAGACTACACCTCTCTACCTCTAGACTAGACTACACCTCTCCCCCTCTAGACTAGACTAGACTACACCTCTCTACTACTAGACTACACCTCTCTACCTCTAGACTAGACTACACCTCACTCCCTCTAGACTAGACTACACCTCTCTACCTCTAGACTACACCTCTCTCCCTCTAGACTACACCTCTCTACTACTAGACTACACCTCTCTCCCTCTAGACTAGACTACACCTCTCTACCTCTAGACTAGACTACACCTCTTTCCCTTAGCTCTCTCTCTACCTCTCTACTCTCTCTCTCTCTTCTCTACCTCTCTCTTCTCTACCTCCCTCTCTCTTCCCTCTCTCACTCTCTCTTCTCTACCTCCTCTCTCTTCCCTCTACACCTCTCTCTCCTCTCTCTCTCTCTACTACTAGACTACACCTCTCTCCCTCTAGACTAGACTACACCTCTCTACCTTCCCTAGACTAGACTACACCTCTCTTCCCTTAGCTCTCTCTCTCTCCTCTCTCTCTCTCTCTCTCTCTCTCTCTCTCTCTCTTCTCTCTTCTCTCTTCTTCTCTACCTCCCTCTCTCTTCTCCTCTCTCTCTCTCTCTCTCTCTCTCTCTCTCTCACTCACTCACTCACTCACTCACTCACTCACTCACTCACTCACTCACTCACTCACTCACTCACTCACTCACTCACTCACTCACTCACTCACTCTCTCTCTCTCTCTCTCTCTCTCTCTCTCTCTCTCTCTCTCTCTCCCTCCCTCTCTCCCTCTCCCTCTCTCTCCTGTTCCTTGCTCTCACTGGCTGACCACTTTTTATTCTCCATCCCTCTCTACTGGGTCTGAGAAAGACTGTGTGTTGTGTTGGGAAGCTGTTCTCTGTGTGTAGAGTGAAAGTGTGGAGTGTATCTCAACTTGTCAGTTCACTGATAGATATAAATACATCACTGATATTCTCATAGAGGACCTGAAGTGGACGTTGTTTGTTTTCCTCTGTAGCGTCACTTTGAGATTAGAGACCTTACTCAAAGTGAAGAGTGGTT
Source organism: Oncorhynchus gorbuscha (assembly GCF_021184085.1). NCBI lineage: Eukaryota > Metazoa > Chordata > Actinopteri > Salmoniformes > Salmonidae > Oncorhynchus > Oncorhynchus gorbuscha. The sequence goes on along the minus strand of NC_060175.1, from coordinate 106,319,819 downwards.
AGATCTATCTATCTCTTACTTTCTCTCTCTCCTTCTTTCTCTCTCATTGGAGCTAGCAGGACATTGGGGACAGCAGGAAATTGGGGCTAGCAGGACATTGGGGCCAGCAGGACATTGGGGCTAGCAGGACATTGGAGCTAGCAGGACATTGGAGCTAGCAGGACATTGGGGCCAGCAGGACATTGGGGCCAGCAGGACATTGGGGCTAGCAGGACATTGGAGCTAGCAGGACATTGGGGCCAGCAGGACATTGGGGCTAGCAGGACATTGGAGCTAGCAGGACATTGGGGCCAGCAGGACATTGGGGCTAGCAGGACATTGGAGCTAGCAGGACATTGGGGCCAGCAGGACATTGGGGCTAGCAGGACATTGGGGCTAGCAGGAAATTGGGGCTAGCAGGACATTGGAGCTAGCAGGACATTGGGGCCAGCAGGACATTGGAGCCAGCAGGACATTGGGGCTAGCAGGACAATGGGGCCAGCAGGACATTGGGGCTAGCAGGACATTGGGGATAGCAGGACATTGGAGCTAGCAGGACATTGGGGCCAGCAGGACATTGGGGCCAGCAGGACATTGGAGATAGCAGGACATTGGGGCCAGCAGGACATTGGGGATAGCAGGACATTGGGGCTAGCAGGACATTGGGGCAAGCAGGACATTGGGGCTAGCAGGACATTGGGGTTAGCAGGACATTGGGGCTAGCAGGACATTGGGGCCAGCAGGACATTGGGGCTAGCAGGACATTGGGGCCAGCAGGACATTGGGGCCAGCAGGACATTGGGGCTAGCAGGACATTGGAGCTAGCAGGACATTGGGGCCAGCAGGACATTGGGGCCAGCAGGACTTTGGGGTTAGCAGGACATTGGGGTTAGCAGGACATTGGGGCTAGCAGGACATTGGGGCTAGCAGGACATTGGGGCTAGCAGGACATTGGGGCTAGCAGGACATTGGAGCTAGCAGGACATTGGAGCTAGCAGGACATTGGGACTCGCAGGACATTGGGACTCGCAGGACATTGGAGCTAGCAGGACATAAACCTACCATTTATACCCCAGTATAGCAGCTATAAACCTACCATTTATACCCCAGTATAGCAGCTATAAACCTACCATTTATACCCCAGTGTATCAGCTATAAACCTACCATTTATACCCCAGTGTAGCAGCAATAAACCTACAATTTATACCCCAGTATAGCAGCTATAAACCTACCATTTATACCCCAGTGTATCAGCTATAAACCTACCATTTATACCCCAGTGTAGCAGATATAAACCTACCATTTATACCCCAGTGTAGCAGCTATAAACCTACCATTTATACCCCAGTGTATCAGCTATAAACCTACCATTTATACCCCAGTGTAGCAGCTATAAACCTACCATTTATACCCCAGTGTAGCAGCAATAAACCTATCATTTATACCCCAGTGTAGCAGCAATAAACCTACCATTTATACCCCAGTGTAGCAGCAATAAACCTACCATTTATACCCCAGTATAGCAGCTATAAACCTACCATTTATACCCCAGTGTAGCAGCAATAAACCTACCATTTATACCCTTGAGTAGCAGCTACAAACCTACCATTTATACCCCAGTGTAGCAGCAATAAACCTACCATTTATACCCCAGTGTAGCAGCTATAAACCTACCATTTATACCCCAGTGTAGCAGCTATAAACCTACCATTTATACCCCAGTGTAGCAGCAATAAACCTATCATTTATACCCCAGTGTAGCAGCAATAAACCTACCATTTATACCCCAGTGTATCAGCTATAAACCTACCATTTATACCCCAGTATAGCAGCTATAAACCTACCAGTTATACCCCAGTGTAGCAGCTATAAACCTACCATTTATACCCCAGTGTATTAGCTATAAACCTACCATTTATACCCCAGTATAGCAGTTATAAACCTACCATTTATACCCCAGTGTATCAGCTTTAAACCTACCATTTATACCCTAGAGTAGCAGCTACAAACCTACCATTTATACTCTAGTGTATCATTTACATACATTTACATTTAAGTCATTTAGCAGACGCTCTTACCCTAGTGTAGCAGCTATAAACCTACCATTTATACCCCAGTAGAGCAGCAATAAACCTACCATTTATACCCCAGTATAGCAGCTATAAACCTACCATTTATACCCCAGTGTATCAGCTATAAACCTACCATTTATACCCCAGTGTAGCAGCAATAAACCTACCATTTATACCCCAGTATAGCAGCTATAAACCTACCATTTATACCCCAGTGTAGCAGATATAAACCTACCATTTATACCCCAGTGTAGCAGATATAAACCTACCATTTATACCCCAGTGTAGCAGCAATAAACCTACCATTTATACCCCAGTGTAGCAGCTATAAACCTACCATTTATACCCCAGTGTAGCAGCTATAAACCTACCATTTATACCCCAGTGTAGCAGCTATAAACCTACCATTTATACCCCAGTGTAGCAGCAATAAACCTACCATTTATACCCCAGTGTAGCAGCAATAAACCTACCATTTATACCCCAGTGTAGCAGCAATAAACCTACCATTTATACCCCAGTGTAGCAGCTATAAACCTACCATTTATACCCCCATTTAAACTTACCATTTATACCCCAGTGTAGCAGCTATAAACCTACCATTTATACCCCAGTGTATCAGCTTTAAACCTACCATTTATACCCAAGTGTAGCAGCAATAAACCTACCATTCATACCCTAGTATAGCAGCTATAAACCTACCATTTATACCCCAGTGTAGCAGCAATAAACCTACCATTTATACCCCAGTGTAGCAGCAATAAACCTACCATTTATACCCCAGTGTAGCAGCAATAAACCTACCATTTATACCCCAGTATAGCAGCTATAAACCTACCATTTATACCCCAGTGTAGCAGCAATAAACTTACCATTTATACCCCAGTGTAGCAGCTATAAACCTACCATTTATACCCCAGTGTATCAGCTATAAACCTACCATTTATACCACAGTGTAGCAGCTATAAACCTACCATTTATACCCCAGTGTAGCAGCTATAAACCTACCATTTATACCCCAGTGTATCAGCTATAAACCTACCATTTATACCCCAGTGTAGCAGCTATAAACCTACCATTTATACCCCAGTGTAGCAGCTATAAACCTACCATTTATACCCCAGTGTAGCAGCTATAAACCTACCATTTATACCCCAGTGTAGCAGCAATAAACCTACCATTTATACCCTTCAGTAGCAGCTACAAACCTACCATTTATACCCCAGTGTAGCAGCTATAAACCTACCATTTATACCCCAGTGTAGCAGCTATAAACCTACCATTTATACCCCAGTGGAGCAGCTATAAACCTACCATTTATACCCCAGTGTAGCAGCAATAAACCTATCATTTATACCCCAGTGTAGCAGCAATAAACCTACCATTTATACCCCAGTGTAGCAGCAATAAACCTACCATTTATACCCCAGTGTAGCAGCTATAAACCTACCATTTATACCCCAGTGTATCAGCTATAAACCTACCATTTATACCCCAGTATAGCAGCTATAAACCTACCATTTGTACTCCAGTGTATCAGCTATAAACCTACCATTTATAGCCCATTGTAGCAGTTATAAACCGACCATTTATACCCCAGTATAGCAGCAACAAACCTACCATTTATACCCCAGTATAGTAGCTATAAACCTACCATTTATACTCCAGTGTATCAGCTATAAACCTACCATTTATACCCCAGTGTATCAGCTATAAACCTACCATTTATACCCCAGTATAGCAGCTATAAACCTACCATTTATACCCCAGTATAGCAGCTATAAACCTACCATTTATACCCCAGTGTAGCAGCTATAGACCTACCATTTATACCCCAGTATAGCAGCTATAAACCTACCATTTGTACTCCAGTGTATCAGCTATAAACCTACCATTTATACCCTTGAGTAGCAGCTACAAACCTACCATTTATACCCTAGTGTATCAGCGATAAACCTACCATTTATACCCCAGTGTATCAGCTATAAACCTACCATTTATACCCCAGTGGATCAGCTATAAACCTACCATTTATACCCCAGTGTAACAGCTATAAACCTACCATTTATACCCTAGTGTAACAGCTATAAACCTACCATTTATACCCTAGTGTAACAGCTATAAACCTACCATTTATACCCTAGAGTAGCAGCTTTAAACCTACCATTTATACCCCATTATAGCAGCTACAAACCTACCATTTATACCCCAGTATAGCAGCTACAAACCTACCATTTATACCCCAGTATAGCAGCTTTAAACCTACCATTTATACCCCAGTGTATCAGCAATAAACCTACCATTTATACCCCAGTGTATCAGCTATAAACCTACCATTTATACCCCAGTATAGCAGCTTTAAACCTACCATTTATACCCCAGTGTATCAGCTATAAACCTACCATTTATACCCCAGTATAGCAGCTATAAACCTACCATTTATACCCCAGTGTAGCAGCTATAAACCTACCATTTATACCCCAGTGTAGCAGCTATAAACCTACCATTTATACCCCAGTGTAGCAGCTATAAACCTACCATTTATACCCCAGTTTATCAGCTATAAACCTACCATTTATACCCCAGTGTAGCAGCTATAAACTCCATCTGGGATAGAGCACTCTGTTCTCTTTGTCTCTCTGTCTCTTTGAAGCACTAACCCCTCACTGCGTTGATGTTATGTTGTTGTTGTTGTTGTTGTTGTGGGTTGCCATGGCGCTGGCTGGTTGGCGTGGTGACCAGGTCAGAGCCGTGGATTCGCCCTGGAGTTTAATCACATACAGGAGGCCTGCCGCTGGATGGAGACCATTTATCAGGTCACTAAACCACCCACACTATAACACATTTATACCCCAGTATACAGCTACAAACCTACCATTTATACCCCAGTGTACACACACATTTATACACAGCTATTAAACCTACCATTTACACCCAGTGTATCAGCTACAAACCACCATTTATACACACACACACTATAAACCTACCATTTATACCCCAGTACAGCACTATAAATACCATTTATACCCCAGTGTAACACACAAACTACCATTTATCCTGTAACACATAAACCTACACACACCTGTGTTTTCTGATGCCGATGTGTGTTGGTATAACTGTACTGACACACCATCGGACTCTCCCAGCCACTCTCACACACTCTCTCTCTGTCTCTCTGTCTCTCTAAACCTCCATTTATCCCAGTCTCTCAGTCTATAAACCTCCATTTATACCTCTGTCTCTCTCTCCCTCATCGCTCTCTCTCTCTTCTCTAAACCTACCATTTATCTCCTCTGTCTCTCTCTCTCTCTGTCTCAGCTATAAACCTCTGTCTCTCTGTCTCTCTCTCTTATCTCTGTCTCTCTCTCTCTTTCTCTCTGTCTCTCTGTCTCTTCCCTTTATAAATCTCCTACCATTTGTACCCTCTCAGTGTATCAGCTATAAACCTACCATTTCTACCCCAGTCTCTCTCTCTGTCTCTACCATTTATACCCCAGTGTCTCTCTATAAACCTACCATTTATACCTCTGTATCAGCTCTCCTACCATTTATCTCAGTGGATCTCTATAAACCTACCATTTATACCCTCTAGTGTCTCTCTATAAACCTCATTTATACTCTCAGTGTAACAGCTATAAACCTACCATTTATACCCCAGTGTAACTCTCTAAACCTCATTTAGACCTAGTGTAACAGCTCTAAACCTACCATTTATACCCTAGAGTAGCAGCTTAAACCTACCATTTATACCCCATTATAGCAGCTCAAACCTACCATTTATACCCCAGTATAGCAGCTCAAACCTACCATTTATACCCCAGCATAGCTCTTTAAACCTACCATTTATACTCTCTGTCAGCAATAAACCTACCATTTATACCCCAGTGTTCTCATAAACCTACCATTTATCCCTCTCAGCTTTAAACCTACCATTTATACTCCCAGTGTTGTTCTATAAACCTTTTATACCCCAGTCTCAGCTCTAAAACCTCTCATTTATGACCCAGTGTAGCAGCTATGTCACCATTTATACCCCAGTCTCAGCTACTCTACCATTTATACCTCATGTAGCAGTTATAAATCATTTAAAGTTTATCTCTCTACCATTTATACCCCTTTATCACCTACCATTTTTCTAAACCTCATCTCTCAGTTTATCTCTATATCTCTACCTCTCTCATTTTTCAGTTTCTCAGCTATCTCCATCTCAGTGTAGAGCACTCTCTTCTCTTTGTCTCTCTGTCTCTTTGAAGCACTCTCTCTCTCTCTGATGTTCTGTTGTTGTTCTGTTGTTGTTGGGTTGCCATGGCTCTGGCTGGTTGGCTCTGACCAGGTCAGACCTGGGTTCTGTCTCTCTTTCTCTCAGGAGGCCTCGCTGGATCTCTCAGGTCACTCTCACACACACACACACACACACACACACACACACACACACACACTCACACACACACACACACTCACACACACACACACTCTCTTCTCACACACACACACACACACTCACACACACACACTCTCACACACACACACACACTCACACACTCACACACACACACACACTCTCACTCACACTGATCTGAACATGACACACACACTCTGTGTTTTCTTGATGCCGATGTGTGTTCTCTCTCTCTGACTCTCATCGGACTCTCCCTCTTCTCTCACAGCTCTCTCTCTCTCTTCTCTCTCTCTCTCTCTCTCTCTGTCTCTCTCTTCTCTCTCTCTCTCTCTCTCTCTCTCTCTCTCTCTCTCTCTCTCTCTCTCTCTCTCTCTCTCTCTTCTCTCTCTCTGTCTCTCTCTCTCTCTCTCTCTCTCTCTCTCTCTCTCTCTCTCTCTCTCTCTCTCTCTCTCTCTCTGTCTCTCTCTCTCTCTCTCTCTCTCTCTCTCTCTCTCTCTCGCTCTGTCTCTTCCTCTCTCTCTCTCTCTCTCTCTCTCTCTCTCTCTCTCTCTCTCTCTGTCTCTCTCTCTCTCTCTCTCTCTCTCTCTCTCTCTGTCTCTCTCTCTCTGTCTCTTCCCTCTCTCTCTCTCTCTCTCTCTCTCTCTCTCTCTCTGTCTCTCTTTACCTTTCAACAGACTTCAACTCACCCCTTTCTTTTCCTCCCTTCCTCCGTCCACTTTCTGACAATCTTTTATCCAGGGAGTCCAGTCGTTAGGGGGTGGAGGTTGGGTGTTTGGTGAGGGGTTGTACGGGGTCAGGAGGGGTGGAGGTCTATTCCCTTTCTGTGGAATAGGTTCCTGTAACTGCATGACACCAGTGTGGTAATAAAAACAACTTGTATCTGAATGACACCATTGTTGTTGAATGACACCATTGTTGTTAAATGAAACTTGTATCTAAATGACACCATTGTTGTTGAATGACACCATTGTTGTTAAATGAAACTTGTATCTAAATGACACCATTGAATGACACCATTGTTGAATGACACCATTGTTGTTAAATGAAACTTGTATCTAAATGACACCATTGTTGTTGTTAAATGAAACTTGTATCTAAATGACACCATTGTTGTTGAATGACACCATTGTTGTTAAATGAAACATGCAGAGTCAATAAAGTGGTATCACCATGGGTGTCATTACAGTATCAAATGATGTAGGTGGGAGATATATTTTAACCACAGACCGTCCCACTTGTGCACACCTCACCATTGCAGTGTTGTGCAATATAGCGTATGAATATTGAATGGTGACTACTGTCTGTTTTCTACTGGTTGCGTTGCCAGGTTGGGGTGGGGGTCAGGTTGGCTAACACTGTGACCAGGGTTCCCCTTAAGGGGGGGGTTGACAAAACACAACACTCTCTCTCCACACACACACACACACACACACACACACACACACACACACACACACACACACACACACACACACACACACACACACACACACACACACACACACACACACACACACACACACACACACACACACACACACACACACACACACACACACACACACACACATAAACGGCTAACAGGGTGGCCAATCGAACACACACATACAGCTCTCCGTCCGTCCCAATTTCCCTTGAGCTGAAGGTTACATTTCTCTCTTGTCCTCAATTTTTCTTCTCTCTTCTCTTTTACCGCTCTTCTCTCCTCTCTTCTCCTCTTTCCTTCTCTTCTCTGCTCTTTCCTTCTCTTCTCTCCTCTTTCCCTCTCTTTCCCTCTTCTCTCCTCTCTTTCCCTCTCTTCTCTCCTCTCTTTCCCTCTCTTCTCTCCTCTCTTTCCCTCTCTTCTCTCCTCTCTTTCCCTCTCTTTCTCCTCTCTTTCCCTCTCTTCTCTCCTCTCTTTCCTCTCTTTCCTCTCCTCTCTTTCCCTCTCTTCCCTCTCTTCTCTCTTCTCCTCTCTTCTCTCTCTCTTCCCTCTCTTTCCCTCTCTTTCTCTCTTCTCTCCTCTCTTTCCCTCTCTTCTCTCCTCTCTCTCCCTCTCTTCTCTCTCTCTTTCCTCTCTTTCCCTCTCTTCTCTCCTCTCTTCCCTCTTCTCTCCTCTCTCTCTTCTCTCTCTTTCCCTCTCTTTCCCTCTTCTCTTCTCCTCTCTTTCCCTCTCTTCTCTCTTCTCTTTCCTCTCTTTCCCTCTCTTTCCCTCTCTTCTCTCCTCTCTTTCCCTCTCTTCTCTCCTCTCTTTCCTCTCTCTCTCTCTCTTTCCCTCTCTTCTCTCCTCTCTTCTCCTCTCTCTTCTCTCCTCTCTTTCCCTCTCTTCTCTCTCTCTTTCCCTCTCTTTCTCCTCTTTCCCTCTCTTCTCTCCTCTCTTTCCCTCTCTTCTCTCCTCTCTTTTCCTCTTTCTCTCCTCTCTTTCCCTCTCTTTCCTCTCTTTCTCTCTTTCTCCTCTCTTCTCCCTCTCTTTCCCTCTCTTCTCTCCTCTCTTTCCTCTCTCTTCTCTCCTCTCTTTCCCTCTCTTCTCTCCTCTCTTTCCCTCTCTTCTCTCCTCTCTTTCCCTCTCTCTCTCCTCTCTTTCCTCTCTTTCCTCTCTTTCCCTCTCTTTCTCCTCTCTTTCCCTCTCTTCTCTCCTCTCTTTCCCTCTCTTCTCTCCTCTCTTTCCCTCTCTTTCTCTCCTCCCTCTCTCTCCTCTCTTCTCCCTCTCTTCTCCTCTCTTCTCCCTCTCTCTTTCCCTCTCTCTCTCCTCTCTTTCCCTCTCTTCTCTCTCTCTTTCCCTCTCTCTCTCTCCTTTCCCTCTTCTCCTCTCTTTCCCTCTCTTCTCTCCTCTCTTCCCTCTCTTCTCTCTCTCTCTTTCCTCTCTTCTCTCCCTCTTTCCCTCTCTTCTCTCCTCTCTTTCCCTCTCTTCTCTCCCTCTTTCCCTTCTTCTCTCCTCTCTTTCCCTCTTCTCTCCTCTCTTTCCTCTCTTCTCTCTCTTTCCTCTCTCTTCCCTCTCTTTCCCTCTCCCTCTTCTCTCCTCTCTTTCCCTCTCTTCTTCCTCTCTTTCCCTCTCTTTTCCTCTTCTCCTCTCCCTCTCTTTCTCCCTCTCTTCTCTCCTCTCTTCCCTCTCTTCTCTCCTCTCTTTCCCTCTCTTCTCTCCTCTCTTTCCCTCTCTTCTCTCCTCTCTTCCTCTCTCTCCTCTCTTTCCCTCTCTTCTCTCCTCTCTCTTTCCTCTCTCTTCCCTCTCTTCTCTCTCTTTCCCTCTCTTCTCCTCTCTTCTCTCTCTCTTTCCTCTCTTCTCTCCTCTCTTTCCCTCTCTTCTCTCCTCTCTTTCCCTCTCTTCTCTCCTCTCTTTCCCTCTTCTCTTTCCTCTCTTCTCTCCTCTCTTTCCTCTCTTCTCTCCTCTCTTTCCCTCTCTTCTCTCCTCTCTTTCCCTCTCTCTTCTCTCCTCTCTTCTCCTCTCTCTCCTCTCTTCGCCTCTCTTTCCTCTCTCTCCCTCTCCCTCTTCTCCTCTCTTCCCCCTCTTCTCTCCTCTCTTTCCCTCTCTTCTCCCTCTCTTTCCCTCTCTCTCTCTTCCCTCTCTTTCCTCTCTTCTCTCCTCTCTTTCCCCCTCTTCTCTCCTCTCTTTCCCTCTCTTCTCTCCCTCTCTTTCCCTCTCTTCTCTCCTCTCTTTCCTCTCTTCTCTCCTCTCTTTCCCTCTTCTCTCCTCTCTTTCCCTCTTCTCTCTCTCTCTCTTCCCTCTCTTCTCTCCTCTCTTCTCTCTTCTCTTCTCTCCTCTCTTCTTCTCCTCTCTTCTCTCCTCTCTTTCCCTCTTCTCTTCTCTCTTTCCCTCTTCTCTCTTTCTCTTCTCTCTTCTTTCCTCTTTTCTCCTCTCTTTCCCTCTCTTCTCTCCTCTCTTTCCCTCTCTTTCCCTCTCTTCTCTCCTCTCTTTCCCCTCTCTTCTCTCTCTCTCTTTCCCTCTTCTCTCCTCTCTTTCCCTCTCTTCTCTCCTCTCTTTCCCTCTCTTCTCTTTCCTCTCTTCTCTCTCTTTCCCTCTTTCCCTCTCTTCCCTCTCTTTCCTCTCTCCTCTCTTTCCTCTTCTCTCCTCTCTTTCCTCTCTTTTCTCCTCTCTTTCTCCTCTCTTTCCCTCTCTTTCCTCTCTTCTCCTCTTTCCCTCTCTTTCCTCTCTTCTCTCCTCTCTTCCCTCTCTTCTCTCCTCTCTTTCTCTCTTCTCCCTCTCTTTCCCTCTCTTTCTCTCCTCTCTTCCCTCTCTTCTCCCCCTCTTCTCTCCTCTCTTTCTCCTCTCTTCTCTCCTCTCTTTCCCTCTCTTCTCTCCTCTCTTTCCCTCTCTTCTCTCCTCTCTTCTCCTCTCTTTCTCTCTTTCCTCTCTTCTCTCCTCTCTTTCCCTCTCTTCTCTCCTCTCTTTCCCTCTCTTCTCTCCTCTCTTTCCTCTCTTTCCCTCTCTTTCTCCTCTCTTTCCCTCTCTTCTCCCTCTCTCTCCTCTCTTTCCTCTCTTCTCTCCTCTCTTTCCCTCTCTTTCTCTCTCTTTCTCTTTCCCTCTCTTCTCTCCTCTCTTTCCCTCTCTCCCTCTCTTCCCTCTCTTTCCCTCTCTTCCTCTCTTTCCCTCTTCCTCTCTTTCCCTCTCTTCTCTCCTCTCTTTCCCTCTCTTCTCTCCTCTCTTTCCCTCTCTTCTCTCCTCTTCCCTCTTTCCTCTCTCCTCTCTTTCCCTCTCTTCTCCTCTCTTTCCCTCTCTTTCCCTCTCTTCTCTCCTCTCTTTCCTCTCTTCTCTCCTCTCTTTCCCTCTCTTCTCTCCTCTCTTTCCCTCTTCTCTCTTTCTCTCTTCTCTCTCTTTCTCTCCTCTCTTTCCCTCTCTCTTCCCTCTCTTCCTCTCTTTCCCTCTCTTCTCTCCTCTCTTTCCCTCTCTTCTCCCTCTCTCTCCTCTCTTCTCTCCCTCTCTTCTCCCTCTTTCCTCTCTCTCTTCCCTCTCTTCTCTCCTCTCTTTCCCTCTCTTCTCTCCTCTCTTTCCTCTCTTCTCCCTCTCTTTCCCTCTCTTTTCCTCTCTTTCCTCTCTTCTCTCCTCTCTTTCCTCTCTTCTCTCCTCTCTTTCCCCTCTCTTTCTCCTCTCTTTCCCTCTCTTCTCTCTTTCCCTCTCTTCTCTCCTCTCTTTCCCTCTCTTCCCTCTCTTTCCTCTCTTTCTCCCTCTTTCTTCTCTCCTCTCTTTCCCTCTCTTCTCTCCTCTCTTTCCCTCTTTCTCTTCTCTCCTCTTTCTCCTCTCTTCTCTCTCCCTCTCTTTTCCCTCTCTCTCTTTCCCTCTCTTCTCTCCTCTCTCTCTTCTTTCCCTCTCTTCTCTCCTCTCTTTCCCTCTCTTCTCTCCTCTCTTTCCTCTCTTCTCTCCTCTCTTTCCCTCTTCTCTCCTCTCTTTCCCTCTCTTCTCTCTCTCTTTCTTTTTCTCCTCTCTTTCCCTCTCTTCTTTCTCTTTCTCTTCTCTCTTTCCCTCTCTTCTCTCTCTTTCCCTCTCTTCTCTCCTCTCTCTCCCTCTCTTCTCTCCTCTCTTTCCTCTCTTCTCTCTCTCTCTTTCCTCTCTTCTCTCTCTCTTTCCTCTCTTTCTTTCCCTCTCTTCTCTCCTCTCTTTCCCTCTCTTCTCTCTCCTCTTTCCCTCTCTTCTCTCCTCTCTTTCCCTCTCTTCTCCCTCTCTTTCTTCTCCTCTCTTCTCCTCTCTCCTCTCTTTCCCTCTCTTCTCTCCTCTCTTTTTCTCCTCTCTTCTCTCCTCTCTTTCCCTCTTCTCCCTCTTCTCTCTTTCCCTCTCTTCCTCTCTCTCTCCTCCTCCTCTTTCCCTCTCTTCTCTCCTCTCTTTCCTCTCTTCTCTCCTCTCTTTCCCTCTCTCTCTCCTCTTTCCCTCTCTTCTCCCTCTTCTTCTCCTCTCTCCTCTTCTTTCCCTCTCTTCTCTCCTCTCTTTCCTCTCTTCTCTCCTCTCTTTCCCTCTCTCTTCTCTCTCTCTCTCTTTCTCTCTCTTCTTTCCCTCTTTCTCCTCTCTTTCCCTCTCTTCTCTCCTCTCTTTCCCTCTCTTCTCTCCTCTCTTTCTCCTCTCTTTCCCTCTCTTCTCTCCTCTTTCTCCTCTCTTTTCCTCTCTTTCCTCTCTTCTCTCCTCTCTTTCCCTCTCTTCTCTCCTCTCTTTCCCTCTCTTCTCTCCTCTCTTTCCCTCTCTTCTCTTCTCTCTCTCTCTTTCTCCTCTCTTTCTCCTCTCTTTCCCTTCTCCCTTCTCTCCTCTCTTTCTCTTCTTTCCTCTCTCTCTCCTCTCTTTCTCTTCTCTCCTCTCTTTCCCTCTTCTTCCTCTCTTTCCCTCTTCTCCTCTCTTTCCCTCTCTTTCCTCTCTTCTCTCCTCTCTTTCCCTCTCTTCTCTCCTCTCTTTCCCTCTCTTCTCTCCCTCTCTTTCCTCTCTTCTCCTCTCTTTCCCTCTCTTCTCCTCTCTTCTCTCCCTCTCTTTCCCTCTTCTCTCCTCTCTTTCCCTCTCTTCTCTCCTCTCTTTCCCTCTCTTCTCTCCCTCTCTTTCCCTCTCTTCTCTCCTCTCTTTCCTCTCTCTTTCTCCTCTCTTTCCTCTCTTTCTCCCTCTCTTTCCTCCTTTCCCTCTCTCTCTCCTCTCTTTCCCTCTCTTTCTCCTCTCTTCCCCTCTTTCTCCTCTCTTTCCCTCTCTTCTCTCCTCTCTTTCCCTCTCTTCTCTCTCTCTCTTTCTCCTCTCTTTCCCTCTCTTTCTCCTCTCTTTCCCTCTCTTTCCTCTCTCTCTCTCTTTCCTCTCTTTCCCTCTCTTCTCTCCTCTCTTTCCCTCTCTTCTCTTTCCTCTCTCTCTCTCCTTCCTCTCTTCTCCTTCTCCCTCTCTTTCCTCTCTTCTCCCCTCTCTTTCCCTCTCCTCTCTTTCCCTCTCTTCTCTCCTCTCTTTCCCTCTCTTCTCTCCTCTCTTTCCTCTCTCTTCTTCCTCTCTTTCCCTCTCTTTCTCTCTCCCTCTCTTCTCTCCTCTCTTTCCCTCTCTTCTCTCCTCTCTTTTCCTCTCTTTCCCTCTCTCCTCTCTTTCCCTCTCTTCTCTCCTCTCTTTCCCTCTCTTCTCTCCTCTCTTTCCTCTCTTCTCTCCTCTCTTTCCCTCTCTCTCCTCTCTTTCCCTCTCTTCTCCCTCTCTTCTCTCCTCTCTTTCCCTCTTTCTCCTCTCTTTCCCCTCTCTCTTCTCCTCCTCTCTTTCTCCTCTCTTTCCCTCTTCTCTCCTCTCTTTCCCTCTCTTTCTCCTCTCTTTCTCCTCTCTTTTCCCTCTCTCTCCTTCTCCTCTCTTCTCTCCTCTCTTTCCCTCTCTTCTCTCCTCTCTTTCCCTCTCTTCTCTCCTCTCTTTCCTCTCTTCTCTCCTCTCTTCCTCTCCTCTCTTCTCTCTCCTCTCTTTCCCTCTCTTCTCTCCTCTCTTTCCCTCTCTTCTCTCCTCTCTTTCCCTCTCTTCTCTTCTCTCCCTCTCTTTTCCCTCTCTTTCTCCTCTCTTTCCCTCTCTTTCCCTCTCTTTCCCTCTCTCCTCTCTTTCCTCTCTTCTCTCTCTTTCCCTCTCTTCTCTCCTCTCTTTCCCTCTCTTCTCTCTTTCTCTTTCTCTCTTCTTTCCCTCTTCTCTCTCTTTCTCTTCTCTCCTCTCTTTCCCTCTCTTCTCTCCTCTCTTTCCTCTCTCTCTCTTTCCTCTCTCTTCTCTCCTCTCTTTCCTCTCTTCTCTCTCTCTTTCCTCTCTTCTCTCCTCTCTTTCCCTCTCCCTTCTCTCCTCTCTTTCCCTCTTCTCTTCTCTTTCCCTCTCTTCTCTCCTCTCTTTCCCTCTCTTCTCTCCTCTCTTCTCCTCTCTTCTCTCTCTTTCCCTCTTCTCTCCTCTCTTTCCCTCTCTTCTCTCCTCTCTTTCCCTCTCTTCTCTCCTCTCTTTCCCTCTCTTTCCTCTCTCTTCCCTCTCTTTCCCTCTCTTCTCTCCTCTCTTTCCCTCTCTTCTCTCCTCTCTTTCCCTCTTCTCTTCTCTTTCCTCTCTTCTCTCCTCTCTTTCTCTCTTCTCTCTCTCTTTCCTCTCTTCTCTCCTCTCTTTCCTCTCTTCTTCTCTCCTCTCTTTCCTCTCTTCTCTCTTCTCTCTCTCTTCTCTTCTCTCCTCTCTTTCCCTCTCTTCTCTCCTCTCTTTCCCTCTCTTCTCCTTTCTCTCTTCTCCTCTCTTTCTCTCTTCTCTCCTCTCTTTCTCTTCTCCTCTCTTTCCCTCTCTTCTCTCTTTCCTCTCTCTCTTCTTTCCCTCTCTTCTCTCCTCTCTTTCCTCTCTCTTCTCTCCTCTCTTCTCTCCTCTCTTCTTCTTCTCCTCTCTTTCCCTCTCTTCTCTCCTCTCTTTCCCTCTCTTCTCCCTCTCTTTCCCTCTCTTCTCTCTCTCCTCTCTTTCCCCTCTCTTCTCCTCTCTTCTCTCCTCCTCTCTTTCCTCTCTTCTCTCCTCTCTTTCTTCTCTCTCTCTTCCCTCTTCTCTTTCCCTCTCTTCTCTCCTCTCTTTCCCTCTCTTCTCTCCTCTCTTTCTCTCTTCTCTCCTCTCTTTCCCTCTCTTCTCTCCCTCTCTTTCCCTCTCTTTCCCTCTCTTCTCTCCTCTCTTTCCCTCTCTTCTCTCCTCTCTTTCCCTCTCTTCTCTCCTCTCTTTCTCTCTCTCTCTCTCCTCTCTTCTCTCTCTCTTTCCCTCTCTTTCCCTCTCTTCTCTCCTCTCTTTCCCTCTCTTCTCTCCTCTCTTTCCCTCTCTTCTTCCTCTCTTTCCTCTCTTCTCTCCTCTCTTTCCCTCTCTTCTCTCCTCTCTTTCTCCTTCTCTCTCTCTTTCCTCTCTTCTCTCCTCTCTTTCCTCTCTTCTCTCCTCTCTTTCCCTCTCTTCTCTCCTCTCTTTCCCTCTCTTCTCTCCTCTCTTTCCCTCTCTCTCTCTCTCTCCCTCTCTCTTCCTCTCTCTTCTCTCCTCTCTTTCTCCCTCTCTTCTCTCCTCTCTTTCCCTCTCTTCTCTCCCTCTCTTCTCCTCTCTTTCTCCTCTCTTTCCCTCTCTTCTCTCCTCTCTTTCCCTCTCTTCTCTCCTCTCTTTCCCTCTCTTCTCTCCTCTCTTTCCCTCTCTTCTCTCCTCTCTTTCTCTCTCTTCTCTCCTCTCTTTCCCTCTCTTCTCTCCTCTCTTTCCTCTCTCTTCTCTTTCCTCTCTTCTCTCCTCTCTTTCCCTCTCTTCCTCTCTTTCCCTCCTCTCTTTCTCCTCTCTTTCCCTCTCCTCTCCCTCTCTTTCCTCTCTTCTCTCCTCTCTTTCCCTCCTCTCTTCTCTCCTCTCTTCTCTCTCTCTCTCCTCTCTTTCTCCTCTCTTTCTCCTCTCTTTCCCTCTCCTCTCTTTCCTCTCTTTCCCTCTTTCTCTCTTCTCTCCTCTCTTTCCTCTCTCTTCTCTTCTCCTCTCTTTCCCTCTCTTTCTCCTCTCTTTCCCTCTCTTCTCCCTCTCTTCTCCCTCTCTTTCTCCTCTCTTTCCCTCTCTTCTCTCCTCTCTTTCCCTCTCTTCTCTTTCCTCTCTTTCCTCTCTTCTCTCCTCTCTTTCCCTCTCTTCTCTCCTCTCTTTCCCTCTCTTTCCCTCTCTCTCTTTCCCTCTCTTTCTCTCTTCTCTCTCTCTCTCTCTCTCTTTCCCTCTCTTTCCTCTCTTCTCCCTCTCTTTCCCTCTCTTCTCTCCTCTCTTTCCCTCTCTTCTCTCCTCTCTTTCCCTCTCTTTCTCTCTCTTTCCCTCTCTTTCCCTCTCTTTCCCTCTCTTTCTCCTCTCTTTCCCTCTCTTTTCTCTCCTCTCTTTCTCTTCTCTCTCTCTTCTCCTCTCTTTCCCTCTCTTTCCCTCTCTTCTCTCCTCTCTTTCCCTCTCTTCTCTCCTCTCTTTCCCTCTCTTTCCCTCTCTTTCCTCTCTCTTCTCTTTCCTCTCTTTCTCCTCTCTTTCCCTCTCTTCTCTCCTCTCTTTCTCCTCTCTTCTCTCCTCTCTTTCCCTCTCTTCTCTCTCTCCCTCTTCTCCCTCTCTTTCCCTCTCTTCTCTCCTCTCTTTCCCTCTCTTCTCTCCTCTCTTTCCCTCTCTTCTCTCCTCTCTTTCCCTCTCTTCTCTCCTCTCTTTCTCCTCTCTTTCCCTCTCTTTTCCCTCTCTCTCTCTCTCTCTTCTCTCCTCTTTTCCTCTCTCTTCTCTTCTCTCCTCTCTTTCCCTCTCTTCTCTTTCCCTCTCTTTCCCTCTCTTCTCTCCTCTCTTTCCCTCTCTTTCTCTCCTCTCTTCTCCTCTCTTTCCCTCTCTTCTCTCTCTCTCTTTTCCTCTCTTCTCTCCTCTCTTTCCCTCTCTTTCTCTCTCTCTTCCCTCTTCTCTTCCCTCTCTTCTCCTCTCTTTCCCTCTCTTCTCTCCTCTCTTTTCTCTTCTCTCTCTCTTCTCCTCTCTTTCTCTCTTCTCTTTCCCTATCTTCTCTCCTCTCTTTCCCTCTTCTCTCCTCTCTTTCCCTCTCTTCTCTCCTCTCTTCTCTCCTCTCTTCTCCTCTCTTTCCCTCTCTTTCCCTCTATTCTCTCCTCTCTTTCCCTCTTCTCTCCTCTCTTTCCCTCTCTTCTCTCCTCTCTTTCCCTCTCTTCTCTCCTCTCTTCTCCTCTCTTTCCCTCTCTTTCCCTCTTCTCTCCTCTCTTTCCCTCTCTTCTCTCCTCTCTTTCCCTCTCTTCTCTCCTCTCTTTCCCTCTCTTCTCTCCTCTCTTTCCCTCTTCTCTCCTCTCTTTCCCTCTTCTCTCCTCTCTTTCCCTCTCTTCTCCTCTCTTTCCCTCTCTTCTCTCCTCTCTTCTCCTCTCTTTCCCTCTCTTTCCCTCTCTTCTCTCCTCTCTTTCCCTCTTCTCTCCTCTCTTTCCCTCTCTTCTCTCCTCTCTTTCCCTCTCTTCTCCCCTCTCTTTCCCTCTCTTCTCTCCTCTCTTCTCCTCTCTTTCCCTCTCTTCTCCTCTCTTTCCCTCTCTTCTCTCCTCTCTTTCCCTCTCTTCTCTCCTCTCTTTCCCTCTTCTCTCCTCTCTTTCCCTCTCTTCTCTCCTCTCTTCTCTCCTCTCTTCTCCTCTCTTTCCCTCTCTTTCCCTCTATTCTCTCCTCTCTTTCCCTCTTCTCTCCTCTCTTTCCCTCTCTTCTCTCCTCTCTTCTCTCCTCTCTTCTCCTCTCTTTCCCTCTCTTTCCCTCTATTCTCTCCTCTCTTTCCCTCTCTTCTCTCCTCTCTTTCCCTCTTCTCTCCTCTCTTTCCCTCTCTTCTCTCCTCTCTTCTCCTCTCTTTCCCTCTCTTTCCCTCTTCTCTCCTCTCTTTCCCTCTCTTCTCTCCTCTCTTTCCCTCTCTTCTCTCCTCTCTTTCCCTCTTCTCTCCTCTCTTTCCCTCTCTTCTCTCCTCTCTTTCCCTCTCTTCTCTCCTCTCTTCTCCTCTCTTTCCCTCTCTTTCCCTCTTCTCTCCTCTCTTTCCCTCTCTTCTCTCCTCTCTTTCCCTCTCTTCTCTCCTCTCTTTCCCTCTCTTCTCTCCTCGCTTTCCCTCTTCTCTCCTCTCTTTCCCTCTTCTCTCCTCTCTTTCCCTCTCTTCTCTCCTCTCTTTCCCTCTCTTCTCTCCTCTCTTCTCCTCTCTTTCCCTCTCTTTCCCTCTCTTCTCTCCTCTCTTTCCCTCTTCTCTCCTCTCTTTCCCTCTCTTCTCTCCTCTCTTTCCCTCTCTTCTCCCTCTCTTTCCCTCTCTTCTCTCCTCTCTTCTCCTCTCTTTCCCTCTCTTCTCTCCTCTCTTTCCCTCTCTTCTCTCCTCTCTTTCCCTCTCTTTCCCTCTCTTCTCTCCTCTCTTTCCCTCTCTTCTCTCCTCTCTTTCCCTCTCTTCTCTCCTCTCTTTCCCTCTCTTCTCTCCTCTCTTCTCCTCTCTTTCTCCTCTCTTTCCCTCTCTTCTCTCCTCTCTTTCCCTCTCTTCTCTCCTCTCTTTCCCTCTCTTCTCTCCTCTCTTTCCCTCTCTTCTCTTCTCTCTTTCCCTCTCTTCTCTCCTCTCTTTCCCTCTTCTCTCCTCTCTTTCCCTCTCTTCTCTCCTCTCTTTCCCTCTCTTCTCTCCTCTCTTTCCCTCTTTTCTCCTCTCTTTCCCTCTCTTCTCTCCTCTCTTTCCCTCTCTTCTCTCCTCTCTTTCCCTCTCTTCTCTCCTCTCTTTCCCTCTTTTCTCCTCTCTTTCCCTCTCTTCTCTCCTCTCTTTCCCTCTCTTCTCTCCTCTCTTTCCCTCTCTTCTCTCCTCTCTTCTCTCTTTCCCTCTCTTTCCCTCTCTTCTCTCCTCTCTTTCCCTCTTCTCTCCTCTCTTTCCCTCTTCTCTCCTCTCTTTCCCTCTTCTCTCCTCTCTTTCCCTCTTCTCTCCTCTCTTTCCCTCTCTTTCCCTCTCTTCTCTCCTCTCTTTCCCTCTCTTCTCTCCTCTCTTCTCCTCTCTTTCCCTCTCTTTCCCTCTCTTCTCTCCTCTCTTTCCCTCTTCTCTCCTCTCTTTCCCACTCTCTCTCAATTCAATTCAATGGACTTTATTGGCATGGGAAACATCTCTCACTCATTCTGCCCTCTTGTGAGTGGGCTCCTCTCTCTCTAGAATGTGAACCACTTATCTATGATAATCATTCTTTGTTTCTCTCTTTGTCTCGTTCTCCCTCTCTGTCTCCCTCTCTCTTGGTCTTCTCTGTCTATCTTTCTCTTTGTCTCTCCTTCTCTCCCTCTCTCTCTCGCTCTCTCTGCCTGTCTCTTTCTCTCTCTCTCTTTCAGAGGGTTTTGTCTATCCTAGGCCAGAGGGTGTCTATGCACTACAGTGACCCTAAACCACGCGCCAACGAGGACTGGCTCTGTAACAAGGTACAACAGCTAACAACCTCACTGTGTGGCTTCTCATCTTTTTCATCAATTCTCCCTAGTACTGATCGCCTCTGTTGCTGTTCTAACAGTGTGGGGTTCAGAACTTCAAGAGGAGAGAGAAGTGCTTTAAATGTGGTGTTCCTAAATCAGGTAAACATGTGATACCTAAACCCTATGATAAACATAGACAGGTGTGTTCTGGGATATCCGACTGTGTTTTTTTTTTACCCTTTAGAGGCAGAGCTGAAACTGCCCCAGCTGAGGGAGTTACCCCTGGGTGTGCATCAGAAGGACGGCTTATTGCCCCTCCCTGCTCTCTACCAGCCAGCTGCTACCACCTCTACTGCCGTCACCACTCCCAGGGCTGGGGGCAGGGCTGGGGCAGGAGGAGCTGACACACAGCAGGCTGAGGTGGCCAATGACAGTAAGTCTCTCTCTCAAGTCAATTTAAATTGAAGGGGCATGGGAAACATATGTTAACATTGCCAAAGCAAGTGAAGTAGATAATAAACACTAAACAACTACACTCACAAAAATGCCAAAATAATAAAGACATTTCAAATGTCATATTATGTATACAGTGGAAGTTGGAAGTTTACATTTAGGTTGGAGTCATTAAAACTAGTTTACATTTAGGTTGGAGTCATTAAAACTCGTTTACATTTAGGTTGGAGTCATTAAAACTAGTTTACATTTAGGTTGGAGTCATTAAAACTCGTTTACATTTAGGTTGGAGTCATTAAAACTAGTTTACATTTAGGTTGGAGTCATTAAAACTCGTTTACATTTAGGTTGGAGTCATTAAAACTAGTTTACATTTAGGTTGGAGTCATTAAAACTAGTTTACATTTAGGTTGGAGTCATTAAAACTCGTTTACATTTAGGTTGGAGTCATTAAAACTCGTTTACATTTAGGTTGGAGTCATTAAAACTAGTTTATATACACTTAGGTTGGAGTCATTAAAACTAGTTTACATACATTTAGGTTGGAGTCATTAAAACTAGTTTATATACACTTAGGTTGGAGTCATTAAAACTAGTTTATATACACTTAGGTTGGAGTCATTAAAACTAGTTTACATACATTTAGGTTGGAGTCATTAAAACTCATTTACATACATTTAGGTTGGAGTCATTAAAACTCGTTTACATACATTTAGGTTGGAGTCATTAAAACTAGTTTATATACACTTAGGTTGGAGTCATTAAAACTAGTTTACATACATTTAGGTTGGAGTCATTAAAACTAGTTTACATACACTTAGGTTGGAGTCATTAAAACTAGTTTACATACATTTAGGTTGGAGTCATTAAAACTAGTTTTTCAACCACTCCACAAATGTCTTGTTAACAAACTATAGTTTTGGAAAGTCAGTTAGGACATCTACTTTGTGTATGACACAAGTCATTTTTCCAACAATTGTTAACAGACAGATTATTTCACTTATAATTCACTGTATCACAATTCCAGTGGGTCAGAAGTTTACATACACTAAGTTGACTGTGCCTTTAAACAGCTTGGAAAAATCCAGGAAATGATGTCATGGCTTTAGAAGCTTCTGATTGGCTAATTGACATAATTTGAGTCAATTGGAGGTGTACCTGTGGATGTATTTCAATACCTACCTTCAAAATGAGTGCCTCTTTGCTTGACATCATGGAAAATCCAAAGAAATCAGCCAAGACCTCCGAAAAGATTGTAGACCTCATGTCTGGTTCATCCTTGGGAGCAATTTCCAAACGCCTGAAGGTACCACGTTCATCTGTACAAACAATAGTACGTGTTATGCAGGTGAATGAGGACCCAAAAGCGACTTGGCGAAAACAGAGTCTTTAATCCAGTAAAGTAAATATACAATCATAAAGCACAATTCCACTCGTAATGACGAGAACAGACTGGAGACTCGATCATGAACTGCAGGTTGCCTCGGGAAGGCACTTGAACGTAGCAGACTCAGACACCTGCTCACCACGCAGCATCTGAGGGAAACACGACACGACAGGGCGATACACAGACACAGCACGGTGAACAATAGACAAGGATCCGACAGGGCAGAAACGGAAAACAAGGGGAGAAATAGGGACTCTAATCAGGGAAAAAGATAGGGAACAGGTGTGGGAAGACTAAATGATTGATTAGGGGAATAGGAACAGCTGGGAGCAGGAACGGAACGATAGAGAGAAGAGAGAGAGGAAGGGAGAGAGAAAAGGGGAACGAACCTAAAAAAGACCAGCAGGGGAAAACGAACAGAGGGAAAAGCAAAATGACAAGACAATATAAGACAAAACATGACAGTACCCCCCACTCACCGAGCGCCTCCTGGCGCACTCGAGGAGGAATCCTGGCGGCAACGGAGGAAATCATCAATAAGTGAACGGTCCAGCACGTCCCGAGACGGAACCCAACTCCTCTCCTCAGGACCGTAACCCTCCCAATCCACTAAGTATTGGTGACCCCGTCCCCGAGAACGCATGTCCATGATCCTACGTACCTTGTAAATAGGTGCGCTCTCGACAAGGACGGGAGGGGGAGGGAAGACGAACGGGGGTGCGAAGAAAGGGCTTGACACAGGAGACATGGAAGACAGGATGGACGCGACGAAGATGTCGCGGAAGAAGCAGTCGCACAGCGACAGGATTGACGACCTGGGAGACACGGAACGGACCAATGAACCGCGGAGTCAACTTACGAGAAGCTGTCGTAAGAGGAAGGTTGCGAGTGGAAAGCCACACTCTCTGGCCGCAACAATACCTTGGACTCTTAATCCTACGTTTATTGGCGGCTCTCACAGTCTGTGCCCTGTAACGGCAAAGTGCAGACCTCACCCTCCTCCAGGTGCGCTCACAACGTTGGACAAACGCTTGAGCGGAGGGAACGCTGGACTCGGCAAGCTGGGATGAGAACAGAGGAGGCTGGTAACCCAGACTACTCTGAAACGGAGATAACCCGGTAGCAGACGAAGGAAGCGAGTTGTGAGCGTATTCTGCCCAGGGGAGCTGTTCTGCCCAAGACGCAGGGTTTCTGAAAGAAAGGCTGCGTAGTATGCGACCAATCGTCTGATTGGCCCCTCTGCTTGACCGTTAGACTGGGGATGAAACCCGGAAGAGAGACTGACGGACGCACCAATCAAACGACAGAACTCCCTCCAAAACTGTGACGTGAATTGCGGGCCTCTGTCTGAAACGGCGTCTAACGGGAGGCCATGAATTCTGAACACATTCTCGATGATGATTTGTGCCGTCTCCTTAGCGGAAGGAAGTTTAGCGAGGGGAATGAAATGTGCCGCCTTAGAGAACCTATCGACAACCGTAAGAATCACAGTCTTCCCCGCAGACAAAGGCAGACCGGTAATGAAGTCTAGGGCGATGTGAGACCATGGTCGAGAAGGAATGGGGAGCGGTCTGAGACGACCGGCAGGAGGAGAGTTACCTGACTTAGTCTGCGCGCAGTCCGAACAAGCAGCGCGTGTCACGCTCCTGAGTCGGCCACCAAAAGCGCTGGCGAATAGACGCAAGAGTGCCTCGAACACCGGGATGACCAGCTAACTTGGGAGAGTGAGCCCACTGAAGAACAGCCAAACGAGTGGAAACAGGAACGAAAAGAAGGTTACTAGGACAAGCGCGCGGCGACGCAGTGTGCGTGAGTGCTTGCTTAACCTGTCTTTCAATTCCCCAGACTGTCAACCCGACAACACGCCCATAAGGAAGAATCCCCTCGGGATCAGTAGAAGCCACAGAAGAACTAAAAAGACGGGATAAGGCATCAGGCTTGGTGTTCTTGCTACCCGGACGGTAAGAAATCACAAACTCGAAACGAGCGAAAAACAACGCCCAACGAGATTGACGAGCATTAAGTCGTTTGGCAGAACGGATGTACTCAAGGTTCTTATGGTCTGTCCAAACGACAAAAGGAACGGTCGCCCCCTCCAACCACTGTCGCCATTCGCCTAGGGCTAAGCGGATGGCGAGCAGTTCGCGGTTACCCACATCATAGTTGCGTTCAGATGGCGACAGGCGATGAGAAAAATAAGCGCAAGGATGAACCTTATCGTCAGACTGGAAGCGCTGGGATAGAATGGCTCCCACGCCTACCTCTGAAGCGTCAACCTCGACAATGAATTGTCTAGTGACGTCAGGAGTAACGAGGATAGGAGCGGACGTAAAACGTTCTTTTAGAAGATCAAAAGCTCCCTGGGCGGAACCGGACCACTTAAAACACGTCTTGACAGAAGTAAGAGCTGTGAGAGGGGCAGCAACTTGACCGAAATTACGAATGAAACGCCGATAGAAATTAGCGAAACCTAGAAAGCGCTGCAACTCGACACGTGACCTTGGAACGGGCCAATCACTGACAGCTTGGACCTTAGCGGAATCCATCTGAATGCCTTCAGCGGAAATAACGGAACCGAGAAAAGTAACGGAGGAGACATGAAAAGAGCACTTCTCAGCCTTCACGTAGAGACAATTCTCTAAAAGGCGCTGTAGAACACGTCGAACGTGCTGAACATGAATCTCGAGTGACGGTGAAAAAATCAGGATATCGTCAAGATAGACAAAAACAAAGATGTTCAGCATGTCTCTCAGAACATCATTAACTAATGCCTGAAAAACAGCTGGCGCATTGGCGAGACCAAACGGCAGAACCCGGTACTCAAAATGCCCTAACGGAGTGTTAAACGCCGTTTTCCACTCGTCCCCCTCTCTGATGCGCACGAGATGGTAAGCGTTACGAAGGTCCAACTTAGTAAAGCACCTGGCTCCCTGCAGAATCTCGAAGGCTGATGACATAAGGGGAAGCGGATAACGATTCTTAACCGTTATGTCATTCAGCCCTCGATAATCCACGCAGGGGCGCAGAGTACCGTCCTTCTTAACAAAAAAAACCCCGCCCCGGCCGGAGAGGAAGAAGGCACTATGGTACCGGCGTCAAGAGACACAGACAAATAATCCTCGAGAGCCTTACGTTCGGGAGCCGACAGAGAGTATAGTCTACCCCGAGGAGGAGTGGTCCCCGGAAGGAGATCAATACTACAATCATACGACCGGTGAGGAGGAAGGGAGTTGGCTCGGGACCGACTGAAGACCGTGCGCAGATCATGATATTCCTCCGGCACTCCTGTCAAATCGCCAGGTTCCTCCTGAGAAGTGGGGACAGAAGAAACGGGAGGGATGGCAGACATTAAACACTTCACATGACAAGAAACGTTCCAGGATAGGATAGAATTACTAGACCAATTAATAGAAGGATTATGACATACTAGCCAGGGATGACCCAAAACAACAGGTGTAAAAGGTGAACGAAAAATCAAAAAAGAAATAGTCTCACTGTGGTTACCAGATACTGTGAGGGTTAAAGGTAGTGTCTCAAATCTGATACTGGGAAGATGACTACCATCTAAGGCGAACATGGGCGTAGGCTTGTCTAACTTTCTGAAAGGAATGTCATGTTTCCGAGCCCATGCTTCGTCCATGAAACAACCCTCAGCCCCAGAGTCTATCAAGGCACTGCATGTAGCACCCGAACCGGTCCAGCGTAGATGGACCGACAAAGTAGTACAGGATCTAGATGGAGAGACCTGAGTAGTAGCGCTCACCAGTAGCCCTCCGCTTACTGATGAGCTCTAGCTTTTACTGGACATGAATTAACAAAATGTCCAGCAAGTCCGCAATAGAGGCACAGGCGGTTGGTGATCCTCCGTTCCCTCTCCTTAGTCGAGATGCGAATCCCTCCCAGCTGCATGGGCTCAGTCTCTGAGCCAGAGGAGGGAGATGGTTGCGATGCGGAGCAGGGAAACACCGTTGACGCGAGCTCTCTACCACGAGCCTGGTGACGAAGATCTACCCGTCGTTCTATGCGGATGGCAAGAGCAATCAAAGAGTCCACACTTGAAGGAACCTCCCGGGAGAGAATCTCATCTTTAACCACTGCGTGGAGTCCCTCCAGAAAACGAGCGAGCAGCGCCGGCTCGTTCCACTCACTAGAGGCAGCAAGAGTGCGAAACTCAATAGAGTAATCCGTTATGGATCGATCACCTTGGCATAGGGAAGCCAGGGCCCTAGAAGCCTCCCTACCAAAAACTGAACGGTCAAAAACCCGAATCATCTCCTCTTTAAAGTTCTGGTAATTGTTAGAGCAATCAGCCCTTGCCTCCCAGATAGCTGTGCCCCACTCTCGAGCCCGAAATCAAATCAAATCAAATCAAATTTTATTTGCCAGTAGCAGATGTTAATGGATTGAAATGCTTGTGCTTCTAGTTCCGACAATGCAGTGATAACCAACAAGTAATCTAACTAACAATTCCAAAAAAAAACTACTGTCTTATCTAGAGTATGTGTTGGGTTGGAGAGTACAGATACATGAGATGATAGACAAAGTAAACACTGGGTGAGAAAGGATGCAGTCGATGTTGGTACAGTATATACATATGCCGTGGGCTGCCCGTGAGTAGCAAGGTGGGTTTATTAACCCTAGGTTCCGGAGGCTCGGCAGGCCAGGAAGTAACAGGTGGCACGAGACGAAGACTCTGGAACTGTCCAGAGAGGTCGGAAACCTGAGCGGCCAGGTTCTCCACGGCATGGCGAGCAGCAGACAATTCCTGCTCGTGTCTGCCGAGCATGGCTCCTTGGATCTCGACGGCAGTGTTACGAGCGTCTGTAGTCGCTGGGTCCATTCTTTGGTCGGATCCTTCTGTTATGCAGGTGAATGAGGACCCAAAAGCGACTTGGCGAAAACAGAGTCTTTAATCCAGTAAAGTAAATATACAATCATAAAGCACAATTCCACTCGTAATGACGAGAACAGACTGGAGACTCGATCATGAACTGCAGGTTGCCTCAGGAAGGCACTTGAACGTAGCAGACTCAGACACCTGCTCACCACGCAGCATCTGAGGGAAACACGACACGACAGGGCGATACACAGACACAGCACGGTGAACAATAGACAAGGATCCGACAGGGCAGAAACGGAAAACAAGGGGAGAAATAGGGACTCTAATCAGGGAAAAAGATAGGGAACAGGTGTGGGAAGACTAAATGATTGATTAGGGGAATAGGAACAGCTGGGAGCAGGAACGGAACGATAGAGAGAAGAGAGAGAGGAAGGGAGAGAGAAAAAGGGGAACGAACCTAAAAAGACCAGCAGGGGGAAAACGAACAGAGGGAAAAGCAAAATGACAAGACAATATAAGACAAAACATGACAGTACGCAAGTATAAACACCATGGGACTACGCAGCTGTCATACCTCTCAGGAAGAAGATGTGTTCTGTCTCCTAGAGATGAACGTACTTTGGTGCGAAAAGTGCAAATCAATCCGAGAACAACAGCAAAGGACCTTGTGAAGATGCTGGAGGAAACAGGTACAAAAGTATCTATATCCACAGTAAAACTAGTCCTATATCGACATAACCTGAAAGGCCGCTCAGCAAGGAAGAAGCCACTGCTCCAAAACCGCCATTAAAAAGCCAGACTACGGTTTGCAACTGCACGTGGGGACAAAGATCGTACCTCTGGTCTGATGAAACAAAAATAGAACTGTTTGGCCATAATGACCATCATTATGTTTGGAGGAAAAAGGGGGATGCTTGCAAGCCAAAGAACGCCATCCCAACCGTGAAGCACGGGGTGGCAGCATCTTGTTGTGGGGGTGCTTTGCTGCAGGAGGGACTGGTGCACTTCACAAAATAGATGGCATCATGAAGCAATATCTCAAGACATCAGTTAAAGCTTGGCTGCAAATGGGTCTTCCAAATGGACAATGACCCCAAGCATACTTGCAAAGTTGTGGCAAAATGGCTTGAGGCCAACAGTCAAAGTATTGGAGTGGCCATCACAAAGATTTATTGTCACGATCGTCGTAAGAAGAGGACCAAAGCGCAGCGTGGTGTGAACACAAAGTGAACAAAACAAGAAATGAACAACGACCGTGAAGCTATATACCAAATGTGCTGACACAAACACTACACATAGACAATCACACACAATGACAAAACAGGCTACCTAAATATGGTTCCCAATCAGAGACAACGACTAACACCTGCCTCTGATTGAGAACCATATCAGGCCAAACACAGAAACAGACAAACTAGACACACAACATAGAATGCCCATCCAGCTCACGTCGTGACCAACACTAAAACAAGGAAAACGCAAAAGAACTATGGTCAGAATGTGACATTTATGATGAAAACATCCTAAACATTGATTCTATACCTCGTTTGACATGTTTCTACGAACTGTAATATGACTTTTCGTCTGAACTTTCGCCTGGACCGAGTGCCCGCGCGTCGTGAGTTTGGATTTGTGTACTAAACGCGCAAACAAAAAGGAGGTATTTGGACGTAAATTATGAACTTTATCGAACAAAACAAACATTTATTGTGGAACTGGGATTCCTGGGAGTGCATTCTGATGAAGATCATCAAAGGTAGGTGAATATTTATAACGCTATTTCTGAATTCTGTTGACTCCAACATGGAGGATATATGTATTTGTTGCCTGAGCACCGTACTCAGAT
The DNA here is from genome assembly GCF_021184085.1 of Oncorhynchus gorbuscha. Classification (NCBI taxonomy): domain Eukaryota; kingdom Metazoa; phylum Chordata; class Actinopteri; order Salmoniformes; family Salmonidae; genus Oncorhynchus; species Oncorhynchus gorbuscha. The sequence continues at coordinate 106,292,068 of NC_060175.1, read as the reverse complement.
TATTGCATAGTGTGCTTTTTTCATAAAGTTTTTTAAAAATCTGACACAGCGGTTGCATTAAGGAGAAGTTTATCTAAAGTTCCATGTATAACACTTGTATCTTTTATCAATGTTTATTATGAGTATTTCTGTAAATTGATGTGGCTCTCTGCAAAATCACCGGATGTTTTGGAGGCAAAACATTGCTGAACATAACATGCCAATGTAAACTAAGATTTTTGGATATAAATATGAACTTTATCGAACAAAACATACATGTATTGTGTAACATGAAGCCCTATGAGTGTCATCTGATGAAGATCATCAAAGGTTAGTGATTAATTTTCTCTCTATTTCTGCTTTTTGTGTCTCTTCTCTTTGGCTGGAAAAATTGCTGTGTTTTTCTGTTGACTTGGTACTGACCTAACATAATCAGTTGGTGTGCTTTCGTCGTAAAGCGTTCCTGAAATTGGACACTGTGGTGGGATTAACAATAAGTTGTTGTTTGAATTTGGCGTCCTGCACTTTCACTGGCTGTTGTCAAGTCGATCCCGTTAACCGGATCTCAGCCGATCTCAGCCGTAAGAAGTTAACACAAACCAAATGTGGAATAAATCTAGGAATATGAATACTGTCTGAAGGGACTGTACCTGTCTCTTTCATTTACCTTCTCTCCCCCCTCGCTCTCAACCCAATCTCTCCAGCTCTGATCCCAAGGAACCTGGGTCCCCATACTTCTCCAGACTCCATCCTGTTTCCTTGCTCTGTCTCCTAATGTTCTCTCTACCTCCCTCCCCCCCCATCCCGCCCTTCATCTCTCCTCTCTCCAGCTCTGATCCTGAGGAACCTGGGTCCCCATACCTCCCTGGAGTCCATCCTGTCCACTCTGGCTCCCTTCGCTACTCTGTCGCCTTCTAATGTTCGACTGATCAAAGATAAACAGACACAACTCAACCGGGGCTTCGCTTTCCTACAGCTGTCTACTATAGTGGTGAGGAGATACCTACAGCTGTCTACTATAGTGGTGAGGAGATACCAACAGCTGTCTACTATAGTGGTGAGGAGATACCAACAGCTGTCTACTATAGTGGTGAGGAGATACCTACAGATGTCTACTATAGTGGTGAGGAGATACCTACAACTCTACTATAGTGGTGAGGAGATACCAACAACTCTACTATAGTGGTGAGGAGATACCTACAACTCTACTATAGTGGTGAGGAGATACCTACAGCTGTCTACTATAGTGGTGAGGAGATACCAACAACTCTACTATAGTGGTGAGGAGATACCTACAGCTGTCTACTATAGTGGTGAGGAGATACCTACAGCTGTCTACTATAGTGGTGAGGAGATACCTACAGCTGTCTACTATAGTGGTGAGGAGATACCTACAGCTGTCTACTATAGTGGTGAGGAGATACCTACAGCTGTCTACTATAGTGGTGAGGAGATACAAACAACTCTACTATAGTGGTGAGGAGATACCTACAGCTGTCTACTATAGTGGTGAGGAGATACCTACAGCTGTCTTCTATAGTGGTGAGGAGATACCAACAACTCTACTATAGTGGTGAGGAGATACCTACAACTCTACTATAGTGGTGAGGAGATACCTACAGCTGTCTACTATAGTGGTGAGGAGATACCAACAACTCTACTATAGTGGTGAGGAGATACCTACAGCTGTCTACTATAGTGGTGAGGAGATACCTACAGCTGTCTACTATAGTGGTGAGGAGATACCTACAGCTGTCTACTATAGTGGTGAGGAGATACCAACAACACTACTATAGTGGTGAGGAGATACCAACAACTCTACTATAGTGGTGAGGAGATACCAACAACTCTACTATAGTGGTGAGGAGATACCAACAACTCTACTATAGTGGTGAGGAGATACCAACAACTCTACTATAGTGGTGAGGAGATACCAACAGCTGTCTACTATAGTGGTGAGGAGATACCTACAGATGTCTACCATAGTGGTGAGGAGATACCTACAGATGTCTACCATAGTGGTGAGGAGATACCTACAGATGTCTACTATAGTGGTGAGGAGATACCAACAACCCTACTATAGTGGTGAGGAGATACCAACAGCTGTCTACTATAGTGGTGAGGAGATACCAACAACTCTACTATAGTGCTGAGGAGATACCTACAGCTGTCTACTATAGTGGTGAGGAGATACCAACAACTCTACTATAGTGGTGAGGAGATACCAACAGCTGTCTACTATAGTGGTGAGGAGATACCTACAGCTGTCTACTATAGTGGTGAGGAGATACCTACAGCTGTCTACTATAGTGGTGATACCTACAGCTGTAGTGGCGAGGAGATACCTACAGCTGTCTACTATAGTGGTGAGGAGATACCTACAGCTGTCTACTATAGTGGTGAGGAGATACCTACAGCTGTCTACTATAGTGGTGAGGAGATACCTACAGCTGTCTACTGTAGTGGTGAGGAGATACCTACAGCTGTCTACTATAGTGGTGAGGAGATACCTACAGCTGTCTACTATAGTGGCGAGGAGATACCTACAGCTGTCTACTATAGTGGTGAGGAGATACCAACAACTCTACTATAGTGGTGAGGAGATACCCACAGCTGTCTACTATAGTGGTGAGGAGATACATACAGCTGTAGTGGTGAGGAAAAACCAACAGCTGTCTACTATAGTGGTGAGGAGATGTTACAGCTGTAGTGGTGAGGAATACCTAAAACTGTCTACTCAGAGCTGTGTGTGTTGCAGGAAGCATCTCAGCTTCTCCAGATCCTCCAGGTTTTACAGCCAGCTTCTCTATAGATGGGAAGGTCATCACTGGAGTTCGCCAAAGGATCCAAAAGACAAACATACACGTCATGTTCTTCCGTCCTCGTGACGGACCTAAAATTAATTTCCCGACATCCTATTTCCTGAACGGTGGAGCTTAAAATAGCCTTTTTGTCCTCATTGTTCTCCACCTTGGCGAATTTCCCTTGTTTTATTGTCCTTGTGGGGAGATTTGGGGATTTTAGGATAGAATAACCAACAGATGCTTTCAGAAAGTATTCATACACTTTGACACATCCCAGAAAGATGTGTTTTTATACATTTATTGAACAATAAATACAGAAATATCTCATTTACATACGTTTTCACACCCCCGAGTCAATACTTTTGTAGAAGCACCTTTGGCAACGATTACAGCTGTGAGTCTTTCTGGTTAAGTGAAACCAGGGAAATCGGTTAAAAGATTGTTCCTCTAGAAGTCAAAATTGGGCGCGCCACCTTAAGGTGTTGACCCTCCACATCTATCAAAACATCTATCAAAACAGCTGGAGCACTGGGCCCAGCCACTCTTAAATAGCACTGGGCCCAGCCACTCTTAAATAGCACTGGGCCCAGCCACTCTTAAATAGCACTGGGCCCAGTGGTTTAAAGAAAGCACTGGGCCCAGCCATAATTAATTCAGCACTGGGCCCAGTCACTCTTAAATAGCACTGGGCCCAGCCACTCTTAAATAGCACTGGGCCCAGCCACTCTTAAATAGCACTGGGCCCAGCCACTCTTAAATAGCACTTAAATAGTCACGACTTCACATGAGAGCATTTTGAACGTAAAATTTGTTTTCATCAAAAATGTGTTTTTTTGGGCAGAAATACCTTCTCGAACATGTGAACTTTCATGTGCCTTAATATCAAACTTTTTTGTAATTTTTAAATACGAATAAAATTGTTAAATTACGAGCCTAGTTGGTTTTAGCCACAGAAAAAGGGAGCAACCTTCCCGCTAGCCATGATTGGCTGAGATAATGAGTGGGCTGGAACATGCCGAGAGATGAGTTTGGATTGGTCTGCAGGTGTGGCATATTGTGTCTATAAAATGAGCTGCTCGTTATGCGTAGATAATCCTTTCTACTGTAGTTTTTTCTAAAGATATAACGTAAATAAAACGTCAGCCATGGAGAACTGCAAATATGTTACTTCTGCTCTCAATAACATTTAATTTATCAGGCGCTATCGGCAAAGGTCAGTGGGGAAAATGATGTGATGGACGACGATCGTGCCATACAATGCTGACTCTCTCTCTCTCTCACTCTGGAAAATAACACGTTTTTTAAATCAGTGGAGCGCAACGCAGGATGTCTGATGAAAGGGGTTGCAGTCTGCCGTGAAGCGTTCATCCACGTATACAGGTAAGAGTCTAGCTACAGATTCAGATATTATGTTGTCAGAAAGTTGTTTTCGTTGCTAGTTAAAAACTAGCTGTTAGCTAGCCAGCTGGAGTTCGATGGCTTTCTCAACCTAACGTTTTTTTAGTTTGCTATGACAATCGGTTTGCATTGCTAATAACGTTACTCTATGGATTGGGGTTATAGTTCTTTTTTTTTTTTAGCTAGCTAACGTTAACGTGACATGTCTAAACAAAAGACCCAAAGTTAAAGCTTGCTGTTAGCTTGCTAACATTAGCTGAGGTTAGGTGGCTGGCTAGCTAGCTAACATTAACTTGTGTGTGTATGTAACGTTAGTGATGTTATCTCAGAATGCCATTTTCGCATTGCTAGTTATAGCTTAATGTTAGCTAGCTAACATTGAACTTATTGGTTAACTTTAGCTAGCTGTGACAATCAGTTTGTATTGCTAGTTAAAGCCTGTTAGCTAGCCAGCTGACGTTAGATGGCTGGCTAGCTACAGTAGCTAACATTACCTGTATGAACTGTGTGTAGTGACGATATCTCAGAATGCCATTTCACATCTATTGTATAATAATGTTCCAATATTTGTATCTGGAATGTGTCTTTCAGCATCAATCAGCAGAACACTCCTGACTCTAATACACCAGTCATACAGTCATCAAAAAGAGAGCTGGCCCAAGCAAGCTAGCAGGTAGCAGCGCAGTCATCAACATGCACCATTTCTTCACCAACTACGGAGTTGGGGAAAACACGTGTGGACCTGAATTGTGATAACTGCTGCGGCCAAAACAAGAACAAGTTTCTGGTCTGTTATTATGCCAGGCGGACCGACCATGCACAAGCTCCACCAGTCTGGACCTTCACTTCCTGATCACAGGCCACAACAAGTTTGCCCCTGACTGGTGCTTCGGCCTCAACGAGCAGCGCTTCAGAAAGACCAGAGTGAACACTTTGTCTGAGATTGCTGGTGTTGTGAAGGACATCACTGTGACAGGGGTCAACATCCTACAGCTGGTTGGACTGGAGGATGGTACGGTGGAAAGCTTTGGGAGGCAACAACACCTGACTCCGTACTTCAGGCTGCTGGCACGGATCAAGCAGTACCAGTACTTCAGGTAAAAAATCATTTTAATTGTATGAGGTTACTCTTATGTAAACCTGGGAGGTGAATTGATGTTGTGGAAGGTTGTAGTGTCTTCTGATTTGTTGTTGTTCCCTGTTTTACAGCTTCGATGCTCTGGAGCCTGATGTTGTCGCTAAGGAACGTTCGGACTGTCCTTCCTCCTGGTCTGCCTGTACCACCTGGACTGGACAAAGCGAGACAAACTATGTTTTTGAGAAGATCAGGGATTTTGTGACGAGTCATCTGCGATGAACGTAGTACCTTCAGGCGTTTGGAAGTCACTCCAAAGGATGAACCAGACCTCCAATTGACTGAAAATATGTCAATTAGCCTATCAGAAGCTTCTAAAGCCATGACATCATTTTCTGGAATGTTCCAAGCTGTTTAAAGGCACAGTCAACTTAGTGTGTGTGTAAACTTCTGACCCACTGGAATTGTGATACAGTGAATTATAAGTGAAATAATGTCTGTAAATAATTGTTGGGAAAATGACTTGTGTCATGCACAAAGTAGATGTCCTAACCGGCTTGCAAAAACTATAGTTTGTTTTCTAGAAATTTGTGGAGTGGTTGAAAAATGAGTTTTAATAACTCCAACCAAAGTGTATGTAAACTTCCGACTTCAACTGACTACCCAAAACGTTTGACCCAAGTTAAACTATTTAAAGGCAATGCTACCAAATACTAAATGAGTGTATGTAAACTTCTGACCCACTGGGAATGTGATGAAATAAATAATTGCTGAAATCTCTCTACTATTATTCCGACATTTCTCATTCTTAAAATAAACTGACCCAAGACAGGGAATTTTTACTAGGATTAAATGTCAGGAATTGTGAAAAACTGAGTTTAAATGTATTTGGCTAAGGTGTATGTAAAACTTCCGACTTCAACTGTACATTATCAAGTATTTCACACATATTATCCAGATACTGACTGTTAGCATTTGGTGGTCTATAGCAGCTTCCCACCAGAATGGGCTTTAGGTGAGGCAGATGAACCTGTAGCCATATTACTTCAACAGTATTTAACATGAGATCCTCTCTAAGCTTTACAGGAATGTGGGTCTGAATATAAACAGCAGCACCTCCACCTTTGGCATTTCTGTCTTTTCTGTAGATGTTATAACCTTGTATTGCTACCACTGTATCATCAAAGGTAATGTTAATGTGGGCTATTTTTTTTTACACTTTTCTGGGATGCTTGATAGTTTTTCTTGCTTTACTGGGAAGGTTAGCAGAAGTAGACATGCTCATGTTATTTATGTTTGAGTTGATGAGCTGCACACAGTGAACTTCTGACTTGGGCACACTGCCTCAGTGTTAACAGTATAACTCTGGTTCATAGGCACACGATTACTGCAGACAGAAGCTGTAGGATCAACAGAGGCATTCAGGGCAGTTAGAGGGACATACATTTAGTTGCTTATATTGTGTCTGCCAACACCACTGGGATAATGTTGAATGTGCTGAAGCATTATGACTACTCAGTGGCACAATGGTAGTGATTAACTGAGCTGGGCTTAGGTCATTGATAAGTCTTTGTCTCAACGCAGCCTTGAAATGTGTGGACAGAGTCCAGGAGCCAAGATAATTCGGATGGACTCCATCATTCCTGTTTCCAGAAGGTGTCAAAGTTATCTATAAAAGTGATTCCAACAAAGCTACAGTAATCTTTTAGCCAGGTGTGTAATGCCAGTAGCCTGCTGAATCTTTCACACCCTAGCTAGCCCTCCTAATGTGGTTTGAGCCCACATGGACTACGACAGCGTCAGCTCCCGGCAGCTGTCGTAGAACGGTCGGAAGCAGCCTTGTAATGTCCTGTACTCATGCTCCAGGATAGCACAGTTTTTTTCCACGGGAACCATGATGTTTCATACCATAGAACTTCCGATGACAACAGCTGGTGCAATGAGGAGGTCCGGGTGTTCTTTCACCTCGAGTGGTTTCGCAAACCCCTCGAGGACCAATGGGTGGTGGGGCCCGATGGACCCGGGCCAGCTGTAGTATTCATTGTGGATGATGAATGAGCCAGGGTCCCTACCAGAGACTTAATGGACTGGCGTGCTCCCTACCAGAGACTTAATGGACTGGCGTGCTCCCTACCAGAGACTTAATGGACTGGCGTGCTCCCTACCAGAGACTTAATGGACTGGAGTGCTCCCTACCAGAGACTTAATGGACTGGCGTGCCCCCTACCAGAGACTTAATGGACTGGCGTGCCCCCTACCAGAGACTTAATGGACTATAGTGCTCCCTACCAGAGACTTAATGGACTGGCGTGCTCCCTACCAGAGACTTAATGGACTGGCGTGCTCCCTACCAGAGACTTAATGGACTGGAGTGCTCCCTACCAGAGACTTAATGGACTGGCGTGCCCCCTACCAGAGACTTAATGGACTGGCGTGCCCCCTACCAGAGACTTAATGGACTATAGTGCTCCCTACCAGAGACTTAATGGACTGGCGTGCTCCCTACCAGAGACTTAATGGACTGGCGTGCTCCCTACCAGAGACTT